>NC_056728.1:369648789-369731289 GCF_019279795.1 Protopterus annectens | reverse complement strand
TGCCACAGCATATGTCAATGGAAAGTCTGTCTACTCAATGATATTTCAGTGACCAGACGTGAAGGCAACATTGAAAGTATATTTCTGTTCCTTTAGTTTTGCAGAACATACCTGATTGTTCTAATATTTTGCTCTGTGCCACAGCATATGTCAATAGAAAGTCTGTCTACTCAATGATATTTCAGTGACCAGACGTTTTCTGTTGGTATATGCTCAATTTACAATGAGCACACTGGTTGGACTGACCAATCAGTGTGTTCATTTCTGAATAGCAATGAGCCATTATTGTATAATACTGACTATACTCCATTTCTTCGACTAAATTGCAGTGCTGTACGTTATTACCACTGAGCAAAAGACTAAGGGTATTGCTGAGGGAAACATTGGACCTAAAGGACTCTAGGGAAGCTTGTTTGAGTAATTGTCCTTTTCCTAAAAGTAATAGTACCTGCTGCTTAGAAGAAGGACATACTAATGAGCTAGGTTTTTACATGTACTTAGGGTAGAGTTATTGCTCATAGTATCATAGTAGAATATTAGGCTAATGACTCAACAGGCATTTTTAAGCCTAGCCTTGCTTCCCAATAAAACCTGATAGGTATTATTTCCAAGGATTTTGTAGTAGAATATATACTTGGTCATGAATGACTAAGTATTTACAATCCTCTGCTGTTTAACAGAGAAATATATACCATACCATGAGTATATTTATGGTTCATCATCCAATGACACAAGCTTTGCTTGAATGTGTTTAGGGAATGAACTCTGCTTCTATGGACTGCAGACCTGTTCCAGGAGAGAAGGAATCGCTGACATACATGCCTATCCCTTTAGCATGTCCTATTTAACCTGCAGGCAAGGTATAGGTCCCTGGAATGGGAGCTCCTAATGCTATTTGCTATAGGAAAAGGAAATGACAAATGGCAAAAAGACAGTACATTAAACAGAGATGGATAGTGTTGTTTCTTTATTCTTAATGAGTATTGTTTTAAGACATACATTAGATTATTAACATTCACTGGCTGTAAGAACACAGGCAGAATGTAATTTTTTGCAAGATTTTATGTTTGTTGATATACATGAGAGACACAAAGTTGAAATTTTGCAGGAGGAGGAATTATTTTGGAACTTCTGTTGTGATGAATATAGTAAGTCTCACTAGTCTCATATGCAAAGCCATGGAAAGAATTATCATGGAAATGATCAATAATAATGTAGTAAACCTCCAGAGACTTATCCCCAACCCAGTTTGGTTTAGTCAAGGATAGGTCATGCCTAGTCAACATGATGGACTTCTTTGAGAGGGTCACAAAATCAATGGATGAGGGCAAAATGGTTCACACTGCTTACATTGACCTGGCCAAGACATTTGACACTTTACCCCACTCAGGCATTGCTGACGAACACAAGAGGTTAGATACAAAGCCTTATGTCATGTGTTGAATAGCCAACTGGCTCACAGACAGGACCCAGGAAATTAAAATTGTGGAGTCCACCTCTACAAAGAGGCAAGCCACAAGTAGTGTCCCTCAGGGATCGGACTCAGACCATTATTTTTTGGTATTTACTTCCCTGAAGTCAAGGCCAGTGTCAATGGCCTCTGGTTGACTAAATTTGCAAATGATTGCAAATTAGGAGTGGCCATTGAATCCAATGCTGACACAAATGTTCTCCAGTAAGGGCTAACACAGAGAAACAACCAGTGTCAGAACCATAGAATAAAATTAAATGCCAAGAAATGTATATTAGTATCCTTTGTTAAGTTGTCCACTCCTGGTAACTATCATATTGACAACAGACCCGTTAGAGTTGACTCAGTAGTCAGAGACTTAGGGTTTTACATAGACAGTAATCTAGCCTTTGACCATCATATATCTACAGTAGTGAGGAAACAATCTATGTTCAGCAACTTATAAATTAAGGTATGGCATCTAGGTCCAATTAAGTCATTGTCCCACTGTATTAGGCATTCATCAGACCTATCATTGTGTACAATGTCCCCTTTGGTATGTACCAAACCAGGAATGACCAACAAATGGAATGCCCACAGAGGTTCCTCACTAAAAGAATACAGGGCATAAGTAACATGTCCTATACACACCACCTCAAGGCCCTATCCCTATATTCTGACCCTGACCAGCTGCTGAGTGGACATCTATGCCTGGCATACAGGATATTGTCAGACCCCTCTCTGATGGACCACCTGCATATCTACAAAACAAACAGTACCAGAATTACCCATTCTAAAGACTTAAACATTGCTTGTGATATAAATGGCACCTGTTGGAGAGACAGATATGTATCCCAAAGACTACCCTGCCTCTGGAACAGGCTCCCCATCCATGTGAAGCAGAGTTCTTCACTAACCATATTCAAGTTTACCTTGAACAATTGGGCAGGGAACAGGAAATGTATTCCCTGGTTTTCCATCTATATATCTAATGGACACAGGGAGTCTGTAAATGGTTCATCTTCCACGCCCCTGCTTGTAAATGTTTCAGTTCCCAAGTAAGGTTGCCACCCATCCTGTTATCAGCAGGAAACTCATGGATTGAGCTACCTCATTCTACTGCCCACTCTGTAAAGCTGTGGGACTATAAAAGTCTTCCTTTTCAATAACCAAAACATCATGGAAAAATCACAAGCACTTCCGTTTTTTCCATGGCAATTAAGTTATATCACCAATGGCAACAGACCTTGACCTGCAGGCAGAGCCATTTTATATTAGGTTTGGGTGTTGTAAATTGTGCAGCAACTGAGTGCAACTTGTGAAGGGTGTGGAGATTCAGCCAGGAAGAGCCCTACAAAGGTAATCTTCCTGGATGAATAGAATCTCCCCACTAAATAAAAATAAAAATAAAAAAACAATAAAAGATAAATCCCAGTTTTCTATTAGTGGCTGTACAAGTGTTAATAAAAAATAATAAAAGTTTTTTTTCATGCTAACATAATATTGCAAATTCTTTCTGATGCGCAATATTTAGCATACCTTGCATGTGTACTGTCAGTGGCTTTCTAATGAAATGGGTGTTTATGAGTGACATACCTAACCAGGTTAATGTAATGGAATGATTCAAAATGTGCTGTTTATGTCATTATTGTATTGTAGTACCCCACATTGCTGCTAACTTAGTCATTTGATTTGAAGGTCTTTGTTTATAATTTTTAACTTGTGATAACCTTCTCTTTTGCAGCATTCTTCGGCATCCTGATTTGCTTTGGAATTAGATTCTTGAATTGAAAATGGGAAAGGCGGTTTGTTGGAGCCTAAATAGTTAACCCCGTTTTTTTTTTTTTTTTTTTTTAATAACCATGACCAGGACCAGCAAATAAGCCAGCTGTCAAGCTATCAAGACAGCCTATACTTCTGAACTCTCCAAATTTTCACAGAATGTCCAGATTTTTTTGGCCTCATTTTTTTTGGTCTAGTCATCATACAGTTTGTGTTTTTCTGGCAAGTCATTGGGAAGATTTGAGGACTGAAGTCATTAAATAATAAACATTTGAGTTTCAGACTTCAAATCCTTCAGAAAATGTGTAACACAAACCTTGTTGCTCAAGCAACTTTCTAAGTTTATAAGAGCGATATTTAAAATATGTCCCTATTTTTCAGGGATGGGATGATGTTTAGTGGTACCCCTAACTGCATCTCCTTCACCACTGCTGTGGTGATTTCATGGTAGGTGGTGTAACAGTGTCATACTGGCCACACCCCATGTCCAACTTTGGCCCACTTAAAAGGTGACAACCCTACTCCCTAGCCCCTGCTTACACTTATCATGGGTAGCAGAACTTATCAGAAATTTGAGATGCATGGTTAGGCTTAAAAAAGCCCTTGTGATCGTTAGCGTAGTAAACACCAATGAACCTATGAACCTATTATGGTTGTTCTGTTGACCTACGTGGAAATTAAATGTGAAGATTTAGGTTACAACTGGTGAACTGTTTTAAGGGGTGTTTAAAATGTTAGGTTAGGTAATTTATATGCTTTTACTAAGGAACATTGAGTAGAGAGTTTTTTAAGAGTTACAATATTATTATATGGTTAATAGATGCATAGTCTAGGTGGTAGGATCGAGAAGATGGCTAGATGTAGAGGCATTTTGTTAGAAATAATTACAATGACAGATTACCCAACAAAAATGGGAAAGTGGTAATTATGGACTGCCAAGTCAAAAAGTCTGCCACTAAAACATCAATATCCCCACACATGAAATCCAACAATTTTTTGGTGTACTTGGTTCTGATTAAGTCTTTAATGATAATAAGTGGACCAAAGTGATTAACTGTTATGAAATAAAAATCTTGCTGGGTTTAATTTGTTAAAAAGACAGATTTAACAGATTATTATACAGGATGGACATAATTATATAAAAAGACAGTCATTAAGATTGATAATTTTTCATGCAAATCATCATTGTCTGGTGTTTCAAAAAGGAATAAAATTGTTAGAATTTCTGATTATAGGGCTTATTTTATGAAATAGTGGATAGGTGATTAAGAGAAAAGTGGGCAAAGATGATTAGGACAGAAGACAGGATTCTTAAGAAATATAATATTAGAGGGTATTCTGACAGGTTAGGGAATGATCTCTTAGATACAAGGTTTTGATGGAGCTGATGGGATGCTTATAAAGTGAGACTAATGGCAGAATATGATATTGGAGGGTATTAGATATACAGTTAAGTGAGATAAAATATGAAGAAAATGTATAACTGTTATACTTACATTTTGCAACGAATTCCCTAGATATTCTGAATGAGTAAAACAGATTATGTAAAAAGAATGAATGTAAAATGAAAGAATAACTATAAAGATATAATGTTATTGTTGTGGGTTAGAGGGAAATATATACCATTATTTGCTAAAGACTTAAATAATGAATGGGAATATATGGATTGTCTGAAGATTGGGTAGGGTGAATATAAAACTTCAGAGGACATTAAGCATAGGGTGAAGAAATATTTAGTGCCACTCTATCGTGGAAATAAAATTGAGGGGGTGGTATGGAGAGATCTTCATCACTTAGGAGAAGGTGATGTTAAAATCTTTGAAAGGGATATTATGGTAGATGACATTGCATTGCTTTAATGAAAGGAAAGGTTGAATATACTAGGGATAAATGGTTTTATGCATGGTTTTTATAAAACATCTGAAAAAAAAACTTATAGGATTATATGATGGTATTGCAGCAAATATAGAAAGTTCAGAAAATTAATCCATCTACATAACTGGAATAGTAAAGTTTAAGCAGAAGGCAGAGAAACAGAGGATACTAAAAACTGGTATCGGCTAGCACTGACTAATATGGAGTCTAGGATTTTGATAAAATATCATCTGTGAAAAGTGAGTTATTTAATTGGAAAGCTAGTGGAACCTGGTGTTTATGGGATGGTAAAAGGTAACTTAAGTTTGGATTTGTGATTGATGTTGACAGAGGTGGTGGAGTTTATTAAGAAGGAAGGTATAGAGAGAGCATATGTGGAAGACATTATGAAGGTATTTGATAATGTCCATCATGGACAGATGTTTAACATTTTACAGCATTAGGGTTTTGGAAATAAAAAATGGTCTAATGCATTAGCTCATTTATAAACTGGTATTTGAGTAATAGGATTAAGATGTATAATATGGTTAGAAAGGGATCTACTCTGAGTCCTATATTTGGGTTATTGATAAATGTTGCTGTCAATGAGGGTAGCTATTTGCCCAGGGCTATGAGAGAAAAATAATAGAAGTTATGGTTGTGTCAGATTTTCCATCTTATATTGATGACCTTGCATGCAGTGTACATTGGCATATTGCCTGGAATGCAGTCTTAGAAGGATATGTTGGAGAACATTGCTTTGGAACTAAATTTAACTAAATGTATCTGAGTTGGTAGGACAACAAGGAAATAACTGATCCATTTAATTAGAAGAGATATTATGGTTTTGAAAATTAAGATGGGGGTTTGCCAGGTTGGGAAGACAGTTTGGGGTGAGTTATATGATGACAATGCAATGACAGTATAAATGTGGTAGGGGTATAGTATGTCCTATAGAAAGAACATTTACTTAATTAACGTCAGTGGTATTTGGGAAACTGGCATATATGGCATAAATATTTTCCCTTACTGAAAAATGTAAGACTATATTGATGGTGCTAATGTTTCTATTGATTTAAGGGTCCAGATTGGAGCCTATTAAAAGAGGTACATTTTGTATTTTGCCGAAAAGGAAAGATGATGGGTTATGGTCAAGCCAGTGATATTCTTTATTTTATTACATTTTCATAGAATAACTGAGATCCTATGGAGGAAGACTTCAACCTTATAAGCTTTTCTGGAAATTAATTATGGTGATTTTGTTGTAAGATTAATTGGGGGGGGGGGTTAAAGCCACAAAAGAGAAAAAAATGATAACATAATATGACTACAGACAAACATTTAACCATGGAAAGTAAAAATACTGACAGGATACAAGACAGAAGAAATTAGTCTATCAACATCATAGAAAATCATATAAAACTGTTAGTTTGGGATAGAAAAATATATTCTGAATACTAGTTTGAAGCATAGAGTTATACAGAGAGGTGATGATATGTCATGAGATTTTTTTCTGAGATTTTTTGACCATAAGCTTCTTCTTAATGGTGACATGAGCGGTCTGAATGGATCAAAGCAAGAAAAGGTGAGTAGTATTGTAGGAAATTAATTTATCTTCAAGTCCAGGTGAGTACAGTTATGTGCTGGACCATGTTTTCAGAAAATCTCACTAAAACGACAATGATTTTTATATACCATATATCATGGAGACAGGTAGGTTAAAAAAAAAAAGACAGCTGGGTATACAGGTCCCAAAAAGTGCTCAGTCCTGGTGAATGCATTGGTGCCACGACTGGATAAAAATGAACTCGATACATGGAAACATTTCAACAATGGTATTAGGCCAGGCTCTGGGGGATGATGGCCCACCTGGTGTAGAAGGAAGCAGTAGTCTGCAAAAATCACAAAAACGAGCTATAAAGATGACAGAGTGAACTATTGAGGATAAGTAAGAAATTATGTTCCATTGTTATTATGCAAGAAACCCAGAAGTTTCAGATAGATGATTTTCAGAAAGATTAAGAGAGAGAAATTAGAGGAAAGAAAAACACCTGCACAAGAACAACTGTCAAAAGCTTCAAATAAAAAAAAACTGCATTCATTAATACAACAGGTCCATGAAAACATTACGTAGACAAAAACAAATTGGGATGCCTGGAAAATGAAGCAATGGGGGAGGTGTAAAAATATAAAGAACAAAAACCAAGAGATTTTTGAAAGGTATACAAAAGAAATGTGGACATGGGAAAGAAAAAGAGATATGGTATGATGCAGTATTTATGTAAAGGAAAAAGACAAACTAATCAGTACAAAAAAGCAGCTTCACAGATATTTGAAGAGAAACATAGACAAAGATATCCAGATATGGAAAAAAAATATATATATAGATATATATATATATGTATATATATATATATATATATATATATATATATATATATATATATATATATATATATATATATATACACACACATGTATATATGTATATATATATATATATATATATATATACACACACATGTATATATGTATATATATATATATATATATATATATTTATATGTGTGTGTGTGTGTGTGTGTGTGTGTTCACTTCAAAATTCTGAATCTCAAAATCCTGAACTCAAAATCTCGAAAGCTCAAAATACTGAAAACTCATAATACTGCATCTCATAATACTGAAAAACATACAGGACACCAACATTGACTATATTGCAGCAGAAATACACACAGAAACAAAGAAAAGGCAAACCATATCAGTCTAAACCAACGATATGCAAGGGGGCAAGCCCCCCTCACCCTCTGGTACTTGCTACTTAAATATATCAACTCCGAGATCACACTTCACTACACTAAGATGAGTTATGTTGTAGTATATAGTACATTAAAAGAGAACATGACTAAGGTTACAACAGGCAGTCATGAAGCATGTAATGGTATGTTTGTCATTTTCTTCTGTGAAGTGCAATCTCAGAGTTGATATATTTAAATAGCAGGGGGTGCAGGGGGGCTTGCCCCCTTGCTTATAATTGTAGATGAGTAATATGCTTCTGTATGTATTTCTGCTGTAATACAGTCAGTGTTGGTGTCCTGTATGTTTTTCAGTATTATGAGATTCAGTATTATAGAAATGGAAACAGATGATTTGCTGTGGTGATCCCTAATGGGAACAGCCGAAAGAAAAAGAAGATGAGATTCAGTATTATGAGTTTTCAGTATTTTGAGCTTACGAGATTTTGAGTTCAGGATTTTGATATATATATATATATATATAAAAGCAAAGATGAAACTTTCAAATGAGAATTAGCAAGGTTGAAGTTAAAATAGAAATTGAAGTCAAGGATAATCTGAAAAGTGGAGTAGGAAGGATATGAATTAAAATGGACATGAGAAAAAAAGAGCTCTGGTATGATGTAGAAAGGAGAAAGCAAAACCAGCTAATATGAAAAAAAAATAGCACCAAAGATATTTAAAGATGAATACAGGCATAGGTACTTAGACATGAGAATTTTCACAATACAAAAAATAAGAAAACATAGGGAGGAAGTAGAAAAGAGGATTAGTAAGGATGAAGTTAAACAGAAACCAAATATATAGATTATTTGTGAAATGAAGGGTTTAGTGTAGAAAATCCAACACAGGTAATGCCACGGTATGATTGAACAATGAGTCCACAGATTAATGACAAAATGATGGATCAGGAAGCATCTGAAAAATTGCCAAATGGTGATACCCCAGAGCCTTCTGAAAGAGACTGTTACAAAAGTTCAGTTGAAGGAGTAGGAAATGGTGGCAATTCTGACAGAGCGAATGTTTCAAAGTAATGGGCCAATGTGTTCCTATATGAAGGAGCAGCAGATGAAGCAGTGTGAATAAGAACAGGATATACCACATGAAAATTTACTGAAACATTTTGTATAATACTCACTGCAAAAGGAAAGCAAAGAAGGTGCTTTCAGTGTAGAAGAAATTATTATTAAGGGAAGAGCTACTTGTATTAATAGAGATGGATAAACATATTAAGATCACTGCAAGAAATTGATTACAGAAAGTAAATTAGACATAGAATCTTAGAAGGCTGGTAAAACAGATGTACAAGTAATTAGAACTATTATGAAAATAAAACTGTGATATAGCAGAAATAAACAGGATATATTACTATGCAGCTAAATTAATTGCAGATAATGTCTTCACACAAAAACATGGAGAAATAAGGGAAAGGAAGGGAAAAAAATGCCACCATGGAAGGATTGAACAGAGAAAATTGTAAAGCACTTAAGACAAGAAGTATCACTATTAGAAGAAGATAGAAGAGAGAACAGATAATCAACAATACTTACAAAGATATACATGGTAAAAGCAAAGCCCAGTATCTAAACAGATCAGGAACTAGCATAAACAATTTCAAATAATAAACTATAAATATCAACACAGGCAGAAAAAGCTAGAAGATATGAAGATAAATATAAAGGAAGAGTACAGATAAGCATTAATTGATGGCCCAAAAATGTTTTATAGGAAGTTTGGAAAGATAGCAAAAAGAATAAAAACCCTATCCACACCAGAAGAAATGGACAGATTTTAGAGAAATATTTATGAAGACTCTTTGGAACTTAATAATGATGTAGAATAGATAGGAAAATTAAAAAGGCACAGTAAAGAAATCTAATGTACAGGATATGAAACTGAGTGAAGTAGCAGCCATAGTAATTGAAATAAAATTGAAGGAAATTCCTAACTAGAATATCCAGGGTCCAGATCCAGTACTTAAATTTTGATTAAAAGTATAAACATCTTTGCACAAAGATGTAGCCCTGAGTAAGATTTGCTTATATGTGCATCCTGAATTCACACCAACCTGGTTAACAACAGAGAAATGAGTCACTTAAGAATGAACCTGCAAGATATCCTAAAAATTATACACCAATAACTTGCCCTCCAAAATATACAAACTATATACTGGAAATGATGCTGACAGAGTTTATAGTCACTTACCCTGCATTGATCAGTTACACTAAAGTGACCATTAAACAGTGGTAAACTACTTTGGAGCTAAGCCATGACATAGGGCAAATTATTATTCCAGAGAGAAAATTTCAAAGGGGGATATTCAAAGGTGATTCTTTGTCACCGCTGTTTTTTTTTTTTTTTTTTGTCTTGCCCTTAACCCATTTACCTGTTCATTTAAGAGATTAAGCCATAATGACAATTTGGCTTCCAGAAAACAAAACAAATAAACAAAAAAAAAAAAAAAAAAAACAAACAAACAAAAAAAAAATTCTCATCTTCTTTATGTGGATGACTTAAAATTGTAGAATTCATTAGATTAGAAGTTGAAATCACAACTACAAGTGGTTAGAACTGTATCGGTTATGTAAAGAATGTCATTTAATCTTGATAAATGTGCAAAAGCAACAATTATAGCAGAAAAGCTGCAACACCAAGAAAATATCAATCTGGAGCAGGGATGTGATATAAAGGAACTTGAGCAGGAGAGTTTGTATAAATATTTGGAAACTGATGAAGGATCAGCAATCAATCATGAACAAATGCAAATAAAACTCAGAAAAGAATACTTAATTGTATATATATTTTATCTTTTTACAAGCATGGGTTCTTAGCCTACTGTTATGAACCTTCCTGACCCACAACTGCTATGCTAAGCACAAGTCCAACCATATCATCAAGTTTGCTGATGACACCACAGTTGTGGGGCTCATCACAGAGGAGGATGAAAGGCTGCACAGAGAGGAGGTGACATCTCTGATCAATTGGTGCGAGGGGAACAACTTTGACTGTAATGTAAGCAGGACCAAAAAGATTATCATCAATTTCAGGAAAAGGAGAACAAATCACCCAGTGCTCAGGATCAATGGTGAGAGTGTGGAGGGGGTTAAGAGAATGAAATTCCTGGGTGTACACATATCTGGGGATATCTCGTGATCAGTAAACACCATCCAACTGGACAAGAAAGCACACCGCTGCCTCCACTTTTTAAGAAGGCTGAAAAAAGCTAAGCTTCCTCCTCATATTCTCTCCACCTTCTATAGAGGTGCAATAGAGAGTGTCTTCACCTGCAACGTCACAGTGTGGTTTGAAAGCTGCACAGTTACAGAAAGGAAGGTGCTTTAAAGAGTGGTAAGGGTTGCAGTGAAGGTAACAGGTTCCAGTCTTCTATTAATATGACATCTACATTCTGCAAAAAGCATCTGAAAGACCACCAAATTAATACAGGACAACATGCATCCTGTGCATGGACTGTTTAAGCATCTGGCATCTGGCAGGAGATACCGCAACATCTGCTGCAGGACTACAAGATTCAGTAACATTTTCTACCCTACAGTGATTAGACTTCTGAACTCAAGCACTAGTCCCAGGGGTATGGACACATAATAAATCAATTTTTATTTTTTTGTGCAATATGTACTTACATATATTTCAGGTAAGTGCAACATTTATTTTTTATATCCATAGTCAGTATTATTTAACTCAATCAAGTGCAATATTATACAAATAGCTTAGGCATTTTAATCTCTATTGTGTTTTGCATTACTTTAAATAGGGTAGTTAATTTAACTTGGGGAGGGAATTCTTTTCATTTATGAGTGTTGGTAAATGTCTCTAAACTTCCTTGTGTGTATTGGAAGTAGTATTTTATTTGTTATTAATGTTTATTCCTCTACTTGTATGTGTTATTTTATTTCCCTTTGTAATCTCAAGAATTGAGCTGATGCATGAAATTTCATTTACACTACAAATCTGTTGTTTTAAATGACAGTAAAGTTTACTTTGACTTTGAATTTGACTTTATGAAACTAAAACTAATATTAAAACTGCCTTGAAATCTAGGCATAAAGTCAAAGCTATAAACTGATTCTCCCTTCCTGTTCTAACTTATTGTTTTGAGGTGAATGACTCTCCACAAAAGGTATTTTATCAGCGTGACAGGAAAACAAGAAAAATGATTCATACTTGTCAAATAATATATAAAAATCAATGTATACCAAGATTATATACTCCTTGTTCTGAAGCAAGTAGGGGCTTCCTTGAAATTGTTTGCATATATAGATCTACAATCGTAGGAGTCCATGCATATCTGCTGACGTCACCAGATGCCAGCATTGTAAAAGTTTTAAACCTTGAAAAAAACAGATTAAAGATCACTCCCCCTACTTCGTTTAGCAGAAGCATATTGGTGTCAAGAGGGAATGAAAATAAAATCGGAAGTAGGCAAAAATCAAGCAGTAACTGAAAGTGCCGAAAATGAAAAGGAATATAAGGAACGATTGGATAAGAAGGTAAGAAATGCAGAAAAGGCATAAATATAGCAGCAGAAATCAGACAGCAATTGAACAACAAACTCAAACAGACTTAGCTAACTGAATAACTCAGCTTTAATTCATGATAAGCTCTTTTGTCCACCAAATGGACTTCAACAGATCAATTTTTCTCCAGTAACTAAACCTGATTGAGTTTGTTTCTTCAGTATCTTCATAGACCATGAATTAAAATCTGAAGTTTTGAACTGTTTATAATCATTGATTAATATTGTAACAAACTGTTTTTATTTTTCATTTTTTACAATTAACAAGGAATTGAAGTCAGTCCTCTACCTTAATGCAGAGGACAGCTGTCTCCTCACATCTCTGTTGTGGATTTTGTACTTTCCTACCTTTAGAAAAAAAACAGAAACTGGCTAAGAAAACAATGAAAGTAAAGTCAATACATCCAGTAATGGCTTCACTAGACTGTAGATTTGAAAAAAAAAATATTTTTTTTTATACAGAGAGTGCTAAGACCAATTGGCTGATGATATTATTAAGAAGGCATGACTTGTACCACCAAAAAAAGGCTCAGACAGCAAGCAGAGTTGTGCCTATTGTAATTATTATTTTTATTTATAGTTGAAATCCTGACTAAATCAGCTTGTCAAACAATTATTATTGCTCTATCGTTTGGTGTTGCACAAGTATTTGAACTTGATCAAGCATTAATAATTAGTGCCCCACATAATTCTCAATCTGCATTCTTAATGCTAATTTCTGTTATTTCCTTGCTGGTTAAAGACAACATGCTTTGCTTACTAGTGAATCAAGGACTGTGGGAGACTTAGGATGCCACTATAGCAAAACAAAGAAGGTGATGAACATACGTGGTTATAGCCTTACACCCTTGCATGCTGGCATCATATTTTTAGGCTGCTGTCTGAAATGAGGCATGGTCTAGGAATACCTCCTCCCCAGACTGTAGGATGACAATGTCTTCTAAACCTACCCATTTGCCTAGCTTGGTTGCCATTTCAGTTTTTTGTCTCCTAGGCTACAGAAAGAGGCTTGCCTCTCATCTACATGTCAAACCCAACCCTTGTTCTGCAGAAACATGACAGCAGGCAAAGTCTTATCAATCCTCCTTGTCCCATGGCAGCTGTGGCAGGGTGTTTCATTCCCTACACAGGAAGAACTGACGTAAACTCAGCCTACAAAACAAGTGGTGCAGAGAGACTAATATAACAGATTCATATCACTCCATTGAAGATGGTTTTGATGGATACAAATAATCTGAAACCAGTTCACTGAAGCCACCTTTGATGAACATCATTTTTTTTTGCAGGGGGCAATCTCCCCTGCACCCCTCATTAAGAAAGAACCTCAAACACCCCATTGAATTATATTTACCAACTCTGAGGTTGCACAACAGTGGAGAAAAAGGCAATCTCCACGTCTGTTAAAGGTGGTTTTAGTGAACTGGCTTTGGTTTCTTTGTGTTTGCTGAAATCGCCTTTGATGGAGTGTCATGCTCTCATTTTAGCATATCTATTCACCTTGCACAAAACCACTTTCACTTTTCATATGTTTTTCTGCCATTTTTGGTGAATGTGACAGAACACATTTTACTTCTCCTAAAATAAATCTAGTTAGAACTTTGGGTATAGTGTAGACACAGAACTGCAGATGACCATCCAAAGTCTTCTCCATTACACTGGTGTTCAGGATGCAGTCTGTAAATCCAAGCTTGTAAGAAGCTAACAATTCTGACACTTTCCAAGAGCATATCTAACCCTCTATAACACCTTGTAAGTCTTAAGGCTTTCTAGAATTACTGTGAGTTGATTTCAGCTAGACAGAAGATGGTGGTGGGTGTCTATCTATGGATGAGATGCAGATTCAAGTTAACAGCTGCCTGTCTTTAGTTTGTAAGAAGTGATGCAATCTGGACACCTACATTAGTGTGTGTGAAGTTTTGTATCAACATCATATCAATAGTAACAAGAGAGTTACACAAAGAAGATAAGTAACATAACAGTTGCGAGTTTGTACTGCACAGTCCAATGCAACTCTTATCAAACTGGTAGTAAGTATTCAGTGTGTACCCATCACAACATCATTATCCATTATCAGCACAATAAAAAATAAAATTAAAGCTTGTACACTTCAGGAGTTTTTACTTTACATCAGCTTTTAAGGTTTGACATTATTTATTACACTTGCCACATGGTGTTTGGACTGGTGTTACATAGTAAATGAAGTACCTGATTTTACAAATGTAAAACTTTACTGAACAGTGGGCGGTCACGGTGGTACAGTGGTTAACATTCCCACCTCACAGCAAAATATTCTCTGGTTCGATTCTTGGCTGGGGTGCCTTCTGCGCATTGTCTGCATGTCCTCCCTGTGGTTGCATGGGTTTGCTCTGGTTTCCTCCCACATCCCAAGGACATGCTGTAGGTCGACTGGACACTCTAAATTGTCATGTGTCTTCTGTGGAAGATTGGGCACCAGGCTGGCAACTCAACACTGTAAAACCTTACTGCCAATCATAAGTGGACCGGTGATGCACTGTGGTGACCCCTAACTGGGAAAAAGCCAAAAGAAGAAAACTTTATTGAACAGTCAGAATTTTAAGAGGTGCATTGAATATTAAACGATTTTAAATATGCATACTTAAAATGTTATTAAGATGATAAAATGTGTAGTAAGAATGAGTTTTTAAATTAATTTTTTAACTGTTGTTCTATAACTGTAATAAGATGATAAAATGTGCAGTAAGAATGAAGTTTTTTTTGTTATTAACAATGCTATTACTGGTTATTAATGAATTTATTCATGCAGTTTCATCATGTGACAAGTTGTGGATTATTAAATTACTTTACTATTGGTATTCTTTATATGATGAAGACTGCATTTGCAGACAAAAGCGTTTACTCATTAAAGTTTTTTTTTTTTTCAGGTATCATTCAGCATTTGTGGCATTTTTGGAGTTATTTTAAGAGTTGTTTAAAATTATTTTAGTCCAAATTACTTTTATATATCACATTAATTTCATCACCAAGGCTCAAATGAGAACTTGATTAATCCAGGTTTAGGCTCCCAGGAAGCAAAGCATTTCCCTGGGATGCATATAGCTGTTGTACATTTTCTGTGGGCAAAGAGAAGCAAGCAGACCCATGCTCACAGATTAAATAAACCAAGGCATGTAGGCAGGGGAAGTGATATATGTTGTGCTTAGTGTACAGTACATGTTTACATAAAAGGTTCATAGGTGTTACTAGGCTAATGACCACTGGAGCCTTTTTAAGCCTAGCCATGCATTCCAAATTTCTGACAAGTTCTGGTACCCTTGATAAGTATAAGGAGGGACTTGGGAGGTGAAACATTTACAAGCAGAGGCTTGGGAAAGTAACCATATACAGACTGCCTGTGTCCATTAGAGACATAGTTGCCAAACCAGGGATGGATTTCCTGTTCCCCATCAAATTGTCCAAGTTGCACTTGAATTTGGTTAGGGAGGAACTCTGTGTCACATGGATGGGGAGCCTATTCCAGAGAAGGGGTAGTCTCTGGGATACATACCTTTCTCACCGATACATACCTTTCTCTCCAGCAGGTCCTATTTATTACACAGGCAAGGTTTAAACCTTTAGAACCAGTAATTCGTATGCTGTTTGTTTTGTGGATATGCAGAAGATCCATCAGGTCGGGGTCTGGCAATGCCTTGTATGCTAGGCATTAAATCTACCCTCAACAGCCTGTAGGAGACAAACTACAGGGATGGGCATTGAGGTGGTCTGCAAAGGACATGTTACTTATGCCATGTTTTCTTTTAGTAAGGAACCTCTGTGGATGTTCTAATTGCTGGATGTGCCTGGTTAGGGACATATTAAAGGAGACATTGTTCTCAATAATAGTTCTGATGAATGCCAAATACAGGAGAACAATGACGTCCTTCAACCTAGATGCCATACATCTGATTATAAGTTGCACAGCAACATAGGATGATTACCTCACTTCTGTAGACACATAATGCTTAAAGGCTGGATTACTGACTGCGTGTGTGTCACCAAGTCCCTGACTACTGTGTCAGCTCTTAGTTGTGCATTGTCAATATGATAGTTACCATGGGTGGATGGCTTCCAGAAGGATACTATTATGCATTTCTTGGCATGTAGTTTTAGTCCATGGCTCTGACACCAGTTATTTTTCTGAGTCAACCCTACCTAGAGAAATTTGTGTTGACTGGGGAGTCTATGACTGCTTCTAATTTGCAATCCGCAAAATAAACAGCCAGAGGCCATTGACATTGGCCTTGACTTCAGAGAAGTAAATGCCAAAAAGTAATGGTCCGGGACTATTCCCTGAGAGACTCTGCTTGTGGCTGGCCTCTATGTAGAGGTGGACTCCGCAATTTTAACTTACTGGGTCCTGACTCTGACTTAGCTGTCTATCCTTCTGGTGACATAAAGGTTTGTGCTTAACCTATTGAGTTTGTCAACAATGCCCAAGTAGGGTATTGTGTCAAATGCCTTGGCCAGGTCACTATAGGCAGTGTGAACTGTTTTGCTCTCATCCATTGCTTTAGTGACCTTCTCAAAGAAGTTCACCAGGTTGAATAGGCATAACTTGCCCTTGATGAAACCAGACTGGGATTGGTCCAGTGTCTGGAGGTTTCCTGTGCTACTATTGATAATTTCCATGGTAATTCTTTCCATGGCTTTACATATGAGACTAGTGAGACTAACGCATCTGTATTTTCCAAGGTCAGCAGATGGCCCACCTTTGTGCAGAGGGATAGCTGTTGCTGTTCTCCATTCATGAGGTATGATGTCTGTTTGGACGCTAAATTCCAGAAGGCCTGATAGGTCATGTTTCATGTGCTTTAGAAGCCATCCTGGGATATTGTCTAGGCCCATTGGTGCAGTGTTCTTGGCCTTAGAGAGAGCATTAAAAACCTGTTCCCTAGTGATAGAAGGGGGGTTATATTTGATGTTTGTTTCCTGAGGAAAGGTTGAGGAGGAGAGAGGGATAAAGTTGGAGATTAATTTGTTGGCCAGTATGTTTGCTCTATCTTCAGGCACATCTAATGATGAACTCTGGACACAATTGTGTAATGCCTTTTAGGTTGCAGACATAGCTAAAGAATGCCTTGTGGTTGTCCTTGGCCTGGGAGGCCAAATTTATCTCAAATTTGGCTTTAATAGACTTTATTTGTCCTGTGAATTGTTTGTTTAGTTTTACAAGAGTGCTTTATCCTGCTGGGGTTACACCTCATAATTTTTGCCATAATTGTCTTCCTTCTGTTATACAGCCTATTGATGTTGTGATTCCACCAGGGTGGCTTGTTTTATGAGTTAGTGCTGTACTTCCTCCTGGTAGATACAGCTGCCATTATGCAGCTATTAACATGCTTGGATAGCATTTCTGTGAACAGTTTTGCATAGGCAGTAGCATTCTTAGGGTTTATGGTGGCTTGAAATGTTGCCAGGATATCACTTAATAGGATAAAGTTAGCCTTAGAGTAGTTTCTGAATATTCCATTGTTAGCTGGGATTCCAGGTTTTATTTTTACTTCAAAAGAGACCATTTTGTGGTCTGATCTTACCAGAGAACACATTACTCTAGGGATGTGCAGCATTCTCCCATATTAATAAGGACCCGATCCATTATGTTTGCATCTCTGGTTGGTGTACTGACAACCTGGTCCAGGGAGTTTGTGTTTACAAAATCCAGGAATCTTTGCACCTGTACATTTGGTGTCATATACGATTCAAGTAAATACTGGGGTAATTAAAGTCACCCATAAATAGGGTACTGGGTTGGATGGAGAGTGTTTCCTATACGTTTAAATATGGTTTATGGTTTTCCTAGGTCATAGAGGGAGAAGTATAGCTTGCAAGAAAGTGATATGGGATTTTGCATATGGTGATTTGAACATGGAGAATCTTAAGTGCAATGCCATGTTTGACCAGTCTTGAAGTATATAAATATCTGATGAAAACTGAGACACCTCCATCTTGAGTCCCTGCCTGTGCTATAGCTGGTTTAAATATATGGAATGTAGCAATAACACTTTTGTTTTTCTCACTTTTGATATTGCTATGCTGGAAGTACTTTCAGTTTGTCAATGCCTAAAAAGGCTCTATGGGGGTGGACAATGTTTTGGTTAATATTTAAAAGCCTACAGGGGAGAGGTGCAGGCCATCCTTGGCAAAACAGCATGGTCTGCTGACCATCTCCTTCCATGCTGACAAATATTGCACCACCCCTTAAAATGACACCAGAAATTAAGCCAATTATTGAACTCAGTCATCTTCTGTTCATATTGTGGCATCACCCTGGAGAAGGTAAAATGCTCCTCAATGCTAGGCTCATACCAGCCTTGGACACATATTCCAAGAGCTCCATGATGTCCCTTTTCATATAGTCTAGGGAGGTACATCTTAGGTCATTTACACCTACATGGACTATGACTGTGTCATACTGGTCCTTGGGATCCAATATCCTGACTACATGCATAATGTGGTATATCCTGGCCCCTGAGAACCAGGTGACTGTGATTTTCTTCTTACTCAGCCTGGTGAGAGGGACATGTATGTGTCTTACAATGGAGTTTCCAATGACCAAAATGTTGGATTGTGTGGTGGCTTGCCTTATGGGCATATAAGTAGAGGCTTCATGAGATGTGGCTGTCTGTACTGATATGGGTGTTGTTTTGAAATAGTGCACTTGGAGCTGCTGAGGGTATTTGTTAAGTGTACTTCATCTAGAAGGTCTTTGGGGATTAGGAAGGTTGCATTTAAATGCTTCAGCATATGTGGGTCTATGTATCTGTTTTGAGCGAATCTATATCACCATACTGAAAAGTAAAAATGTCAAACGGCACAATAGTGAAAATGCCAAAATGTCGCAGGTCCATTTTTGAGATCGCTGTACAGTGAAGATTTGGATATTTGCCCTTTCCTCACTGTAGTGTGATCTCGGAGTTGGAATGTATATTTAGCGAGGGGGGGGTGTGGGGGTGCAGCCCCCACAATAACGAGTTTGAATTTCGGCATTTTCGCTCTTGTGAGCATTCAACATTTTGCGTCTTCGATGTGGTGATATAGACGCAATTTGAACAGTGTGTGATGGATGCAGCATGTGTACTACTGACAACCTCATTTACATTAGAAGTGCCTTTATGTGAGAGCTTTGCCGTCCATTGACATTGTGTAAATACATCTCTCACATACCATATCAGTTTGTTTGAGAATTAACTGCTTGTCAGTAAACATGAGGCAATTTCTACATTGCCTCAGGATACTTACATCCACAAAGCTGTTAACAGAGATAGTGGTAAAGTTCATATCGATGGCAACAGGGCCTTTTTCATTGATTAGACAGTTGGAGTGAGAATATAAAGTAATGTCAGGAGTATCTGGTCTGCAAGTCTGGGGGCAGTGCTTGTCACTGCAAACTAGTTGCCCTGTGTGGAACTAGGTATTGGTGAAATTTCAAATGTCAGCTCTAGGTGTATGCATCTATACAGGGCACTACCAAACACTTGAGGGGAAACTAATAAGTAGATCCTGTTGATTTATGGATGAAGTATTTAGGGGGATATTTTGAAGTTCAGTTAGACATCAGCAAAGTCAGCAGTATTTACTGAAAAGAAAGAATTAGCTTTGTCAAGAATGATGAAAAGAAGGGATTTGCCTGAATGGCTACTACTGGTGCTGTTCTCATGATAGCTTCATGCTCTGAGATATAATTCTCCTTTTCTTCTTCTCTCACCAGAAGCAAAACAGTAACACCAATCCCAAGATGAGAAATAGGCCACAGGCCCTTTGATGATTAACCATCTTGTTCCCGATGACGCAATAGCAACCAGACCAACCAGGAAGGTTCAAGACAGACAATCACTGCCCAATCAGAAACAGTCAGGAGTTACTGCACTCTGCTCTTTCTCTCACCAGGAGCACAAAACTGGGTGAGCACTTTGTATTCTGGTTGTATGAACTACAGTGGGATGGCCAATAAATTTAAATAGTTGAAGGGGAGCAATGAAAGAGGTGAGGGAAGGAAATATGCGGTCAAATTAATGTAAGGGGCCGGAAACTAGAAAGATAGTTGAGTTTACTTTCTGTATGACTCACAAGAGACAGAGCAGTGGTCTGTTTAGTAAAGTACAACATGTAGAAATGTGCTAGAGCATGGAAAAAATCCTGCATGTTGCTATAGTCACACTTACGCTCCAGATTGTGTTTTAGGCAATGTTCTCTAGACAATGGTCCACACACACACACACACACACACACACACACACACACACACACATACACACACATACACACACACACACACACACACACACACACACACACACACACACACACACACACACACACACACACACACACACACACACACACACACTAAAAATAAAGGCAGTGCCAATTGCATACTGCATTTTTACTGCCAGTGACATGCTCACTGGGCAGCATGTTGCTGATAACCTGCCATACTGCCTGCTGTCACCTGGTGCCTTAGAAACCTTGAACACCCCCATCCCCTTTGCTTTTGGGTATTGAAGTAACCTTTTTGCAATAAGCAATGGTGATTTTGATTTTACAAATTCAGTAATGCTTACAAACAACTAACAAGCTTCATTTGGAGTTATGGCTTTGATTTCCTTTCTCACTTCATTTAAACAGTCAGTATCAGTATAGGTAAATCACTAAATCAGACATCGTACCTTTGAGACAACCATGAAAAAAACATAGCTTTATAGGATAAATAAACTAAAAGTAAGAAACTAAACATAGAAGTCAGTGCAGCACGTCTACATGTGTGCTATTACACAGATGTAATGCAGAATCAATATATAACTCTACATAATATATTATTAGGATTGGTTCCAAAATTATCAAAAAATCTTTGAAAATCACATCCTGGAAAGGTACACTGTCTAAAATGTATTTTAAATAAAATCTCTTTCAGAGAACAATAATGTCCATTCCCACCCAGTACAGTCAGAGACTTACCAATGTATACACTTGGAAGAACCAAACTTTGCCAAGTGACAGATTTAGATGGATTGTATTTAATGATCCTGGCAAAAACACATAAGACCTTTGAGAAGGATATAAGGGGTATCCAGTGGGTATAAGGGAAGTACCTAAAACTGATGCTTTATAATTTCCACTTGCAGTCTGATGTGTTTCTCTATTGTCAATACTGTTTGTTATTATTTCACATTTGGTAGACTGACACGAGGCTGGCTAAAGTTCTGATCTGAAAACATACAGATTATGTTTAACTGGGAAGTACTTTGTGTTGCTGTAAATGTCATAGACTCCAGTTGATGATTCTATCAAATGCCACTGAGTTTTTCATGGGTCTTGTGTTATGTAATTTAATCAATGACAATTGCATAAATGTGTAACGAGTGAAACTTAAATATCATAGCACAATTGTTGAAGCTATTTGCTACCAAACATACTACAGTAGTTATTTTTTATTGCAAAAACCATACGCTATGGAACAATACAATAATGAATACCTAAATAATAATAATAACAAAATAATATAAAAATTGTAATCTCCCCTGCTCCTATACTTCATTTTACCAATAAGGAAGTCAGTACATCACTGAAAAAAAAATTGTCTCACTCTGGCTTCACCATGCAAGGGAAAAGAGCCCTTGGTATAAACCAGGCAACCGGCCTTGAAGCAGCAGTCCCAACACTGCAGGAACAAGCAGAGAGGAAGAGTTACAGGAAGTGGCCTGCTCAGTTCTCCCAATGAGTGGGGAAGGGGGAGTGAGCCTGCTCACTTATGACAATGAGTGAGGAAGGGGGAGTGAGCCTGCTCATTTATGACAATGAGTGGGGAAGGGGGAGTGAGCCTGCTCATTTATGACAATGAGTGGGGAAGGGGGAGTGAGCCTGGTCATTTATGACAATGAGTGGGGAAGGGGGAGTGAGCTTGCTCATTTATGACAATGAGTGGGGAAGGGGGAGTGAGCCTGCTTATTTATGACAATGAGTGGGGAAGGGGGACTGTACCTGCTCATTTACGACAATAAATGGGGAAGGGGGAGTGAGCATGCTCACTTATGGCAATGAGTGGGGAACGGGGAGTGAGCCTGCTCGTTTATGACAATGAGTGGGGAAGGGGGAGTGCACCTGCTCACTTATGACAATGAGTGGGGAAGGGGGAGTGAGCCTGCTCATTTATGACAATGAGTGAAGGGGGAGTGCACCTGCTCATTTATGACAATGAGTGGGGAAGGGGGAGTGAGCCTGGTCGTTTATGACAATGAGTGGGGAAGGGGGAGTGAGTCTGCTCACTTATGACAATGAGTGGGGAAGGAGGAGTGAGCATGCTCATTTATGACAATGAGTGGGGAAGGGGGAGTGAGCATGCTCATTTATGACAATACATGGGGAATGGAGAGTGTGCCTGCTCAATTATGACAATGAGTGGAGAAGGGGGTGAGCCTGTTCACTTCTCCCAATAAGTGGGGAAGGGAGAGTGAGCATGCTCAGTTCTCCCATGGAGTGGGGAAGGGTAAGTTAGGCTGCTCACTTCTCCCAATGAGTGTGGAAGAAGAAGTGGGCCTGCTCACTTTTCCCAATGAGTGGGGAAGGGGGGTAAGGAATATGGAACCACATATGGAAGCACAATTTCTCAGGTATAGACCTGCAAAAACACTTCCTATGCTTAATGGGAAGAGTGGAGTGAGGCTTCTTGCTGGCAATTTCACTTGTAGAAGTGAAAGATAACCTATGCAGACAACCTGTTGCATATCCCCCTGTGGCTATACAAGCTACACATTTGCTAGGACTACAGGATTTAAAAGATATCCTTTGACAACCCTTAATGCTTGTCCAAATGATGGCCTTCCCGGATATCCTCAGATTGAAAAGGTGTTAAGTTTTTTATTCTCCTATCAGCATGTCAGCCTTTTCTATTAGCTGTGACTTCCACAGCATAATCTTAGATTCACTATGTTCAAATATTTATTAATCTGTTCTAACAATGTGTTTATGTGTCTGTGATGATGCCATCATGTGGAATATATTTCTACCAATTTGGGGGGGATTACATTTGTATGGAAAACTTTTGTCTATTTCACTTATAAATAGATTATAATCAAATCTTGTTAGTAAGCAATAATTTATAAACATTAGTAATAATATTGCAATATATGAATTGTCAAGGCTGTGATGTACTATTAGTACAATTTATACACTATCTCCAAAGTACTCAAACTAACACATTACCTTTGCATATTTTGTTGTTATTAGTATATTTTTTCTTTCATTTCTTTAATACTGGACATTACTCATTGTCCTGAACTGCATATACTGACAAATATTTGACTGCAATTTAACTACTTGGTTGATATACTTAGAAAGGTGATAACTAGCATTACAGAATGGGTGCCCTGTAGATCGCACCCTGATTGGAGGACGAACATTCGTTAACAGGGTGTTTTTCTACAGGTAATGCCCACTGAAAAATGAGTCTGCCACTTCACAGCAGCATATTAAGCTGCTGTGGAACTCAGACTGAAAAATAAAACCTAATGGCCTCCATTATTTATGCTCCCTAAGCAGCGCTTTTGCTGTTTAGTGAGTGCAAAAAAATTAAATATAAAGTGTGTGTGTGTGTGTGTGTGTGTGTGTGTGTGTGTGTGTGTGTGTGTGAGAGAGAGAGAGAGAGAGAGAGAGAATGTGAACAGTGAGAGCAATCAAGCAATCCCCTGGCAGCAGCAGCAAAGAGGTTGCATACCTCTCCACCTCTTAAACGTACTTTTCAGCTTCTTAGCACAAGAAATCTGGACAAAGCCTGAGATAATGGGGGGACAAATGCACAGAAATAAGGACGCATTTTAAATATTGCTTTTATAAACTTAGACAAGTTGCTAGAATAACACGATTTGTGTTAGCATGCATTTTCTGAAGGACATGAAATCTGAAACTCAAATGCATGTAATTATCTAACAATTTTAATCTTTAGATGATCCTAGTGATTTATCAAAAAAACACATTTTTATCATGAACAGACCAAAAATATAAGGCAAAAATCTGGACCTTCTGCAAAAATCTGTACAGTTGAAATGTATGGTTAGATTAAGGTATCTCAATAAGCCTAAAATAAACAGGGGGTGAAGGTTCAAAATAGGAACATATTTTAAGCATTTTGCATTAGCATGGGGGGTATGTTTGTGAGAGGCAGAGAGAGAGTGAGTGAGATAGACTGCTGGCAGCAGTAAAGAGGTTTGCATATCTGCACCTTTCAAAAGAAGAAATCTGGATAAAACCTAAAATAAAGTGGGAACAGGTTCAAAAATAGGAACAGATTTTAAGTATTGCTCTCATAAAATTTCAAACTTGCTTAAATATAGGGATTTGTGCTCACATTAAATTTCTGAAGGAAATAAAATTTTGAAACTAAAATGTATGCCATTATTTAGTAACTTCTATCTCCAATGACTAGCAACAAACCAAACATTTTAGGATTAAGTGACCAAAAATCAAGAAAATACCTAGATATTTTAAAGTGTTATATTTTGGATGTAAAATGCTTCCTCCAACACCATTAATGTATATCACAGCAACTTTGAAACTTTAGGTGAAGGAACTATTTTACATCAAAAATATATAAAACAAAATAATATAGTAAAAAAAATAAGTAAGAAAACACACAATTTTACAGACAGCCTATTCTCTAAGCACAATAATGCCCTTCAGGGTGTGAGTTATTGTTGAAATAAGTCTCTGCAGGGGTGTAGAGGCACTCAGTCTGTGGCATCAGGGCTCAGAACATCCCTTGGCAGGTGTTATTTCCACGATAACACACACCGTGTTGGGTATTATTGCTTCCTTAAAGAACAGCCATTTATCATATGTATTTATTTATTCAAGTTTATCATGGTAGTACACAGATCACAACAGATTATTTGCAGGCACAGCTCAGGTGAAGAAATTTACAATAATAAATAAATAAATACATAAACAAACAAGTAAATAAATAAATAAAACCACTAATTCACAAACATGGAGTAATCAAAGTAGGTACAAAGTCTAGCAAAGAATTGAAACAATGAGCAACTATTATTAACAGAGGAGAAAAACAAATGTGGATTAATTTTGGTAGTAAGTATGGAAAGGATGCAGCAAGCGAGAACAGAAGGTGGAAGGAGAAGTGATGTACGTGAAGCACGAGTTTGGTTTTATGTCCAGTGGAAAAGGACTTGTAGTTGCATTTTTTGATGGAAATGTCTTTTCAGTTGTGCTCTGAACAGAAGAAATTTCTGTTAGAACAAAGGAAGGGATTGCCTGAATTGTGTTAGCAAGAATGGAAAAGGAGGGGTCAGTCCAGTGCAGCTTTATTTTTTTTTTTGGGGGGGGGGGGGCTCTAGTGAGAGGGAGTCAATGGGGAGAAGTTGCAGATGTTGTTGGTTTTATTGTGGAGTTTAGCAGCAAGAGGCAGGAAGGCATCTGGCTGAAGTGGTTTGAAAAGAAGAGACCCTAGCAGTAGCTCATCTTTGTAGGTGACTGGGATCCATGGTTCTCCTTGAGGGGGGATGATTAGAAGATTTTGTTTTTAATGGACTGCAGAGTGGATACATTTTTTAGAGGCAGTTCGTATTAAAGGGACCCCATAAATGAGAGGTGGGCTTCCTTCCCTATTACATCTCTAGGTGGTCTGGAGAGAAAGGGACACATTTTCCAGGACCAGAATAAAAGAGAGTTTTTTTCTGATGTTTTCAGTGTGGTTATGGAAGTTAAAAGACTGGACCAGATATAAATATAGGTATTTAAAGAATGTGCTTTTTTCAAATGGGGGACTATTGACATCTGCAATGTTGAGATTATTAAGAGTATTTTTTTTAGCTTGTGTGGTTTCAAATATCATAATTTTTATTTTAGAGGGTTTAGGAGTAGCTTATGGTTGTTTTGCCAAAATTAAGCATGTGGAGGTTAGACTGAAGCTTGGTTTGAGTAGCCAAATGTGAGAGATTGGAATGGAGGATAACTATGTCATCAGCATAAGAAGTGATAGTAAGGTTATGAAGGTTGCAGGTTAGTTTGTTAATAAAGATTGAAAACAACAGTAGGGCAAGTATAGAGCCCGAGAGCATTCCTTTGAGAAAGGATACTGGAAGTGATAGGGATGATTTAATTTTGACTCAAAATATATATTTGTTAAGAAATATTGGCGCTAGATGACAATTATTTATTTATTTATTTTACATTTGATTACCAGGCAGTGACTGACTGGGCCAGGAGCCCGTTTTCAGTAGACACTCTGGGAGAAAAGCTCCAAAATTACATTAAATACTCTATTACAGAGACATGAAGAGAAAACACTAAGCTTTACTTACAGAGTTAAAAGTAACATCAAATCAAGTTCACAATATTCAACATTCAGATATAAATCATGAGAGTATCAAAGCAATATTTGTAGTACACACACTTTTTTATATTAAAAAAAGAAAAAACAATCAAAGGTAGACAATGTTGGAGCTAACTATGATTTGGTGGAGTGACAATGAAGGAGGTGGAGGTGGTTAATAAAATCAAAAGCTTTGGTAACATTAATAAAAAGTGTACCTGAAAGGTTTCCTTTATCCATGCTGATAAGGATCTTATCTAACAGTATCAGTGTGATATTGCTAGCCCCAAATCTATGTTTCATAAGAGTGAATAGATGGTTTTGTTAAATGTAATTAATCATTTGGTTGTAGAATAGATTTTCAAGTATTTTCTCAAATATATGGAGGATGCCGAGAGGGCAGAAGTGGGGGACATTTTCTGGCTGAGGGTGTTTGGGGAGTGGTTTGATAAGAGCAGTTTTCAATATGTCTGGCACTGTGTTTTGAATTAAAAAAAAGAAGTTATAAATGTGAGAAGAGATGTGGTAAGGAAGTACTTACAAAGTAAGTTCATCCAAGGGAGAAGGTTGTCTGCACCTGGGGGTACGTCCAGGGGTATGTTTATATGAAGGAGGCAAGAAACAAAAGTCAAGTAAACAGGATTTCAAGTGCTTTGTTTTAGTCAGAATGATTTGAGTTTGATATGTGATTCTTTGCTTTGTTTTTTTTTTTCTTTATTAAGCAAAAATGAAGGGCTTTCATTCTTTGACTGTTAGCATATATGAAAACAGTCTAGATTTCTAATGCTCACTTTATAACAGGAGAAGATACAGTCAGGGACATAGAGAAAGAGAGTGGTACTTTCAAGTCAAAAAGAGAGAGAAACACTACATATAATGGTGGTTTCATGCATTTTGCCTGAAAATATACATATTAAATAGATGTACTGATTGCATATGTTTTATCATTATAATTAGCATGGCTGTGATTTAACGATCTGTACTTCTCAGTTTAAAAACAAAGTGCTCACAAATTAATGTAAACCAATAGATAATAAATACATTCCATTTAGAAGTCAGACCAAGCTTCATTCAAATTTCTCCTGTCTTTTCAGGGAAAACCAGAAAAGATCGATTCATCTCTTTGCCCGTGACTTTCTAAGCCCTCTCCATGATTACTAAGGTAAAAGGAATGCACATGGTTCTTATGTAACTACAGTGAAACAAAACATTGCCAGGCATTTAGAAATGTTTTTCACAGTGGCCAAGACTTGCAGAAAATATGCTAGTTCTGTTGTAACATTTCTTTCACAATGCAAACAGCTACCGAACTTCTGAGCAATACTTAATGAAATACTTTTCCAACTACAGCTATTATACTTTATTCTGATTACATCTCTGCATGTAATCTGTAATCCTTTTGTATGTAACTATGAAGTGGTAATGGCCCTTTTCTATAGTTTTTTCAATTTCTAGTTACATAAATGTAATCACAGCCTAACGCCCTTTGGAGTACAGCTTTACTCAAGCTGTCATCGGTGACCTATATTGAACCTGCTTTCAACATTTTCCTTTTTTTCTTCTGTACTCTGATGTGCCAATTTTTTTTTTCTTTTTGCCTAGAGCTCTGTTCTGAAATGAAATGCACCAACACTTCAATTTTCTTCTGCAAAAGAATAGTGAACTTAAATTACAGCTTTCTTGATTTTTTTCTTTAAATGACTGCACAAATAAAGCAGGGAAGGAAAGCAATTCATTTGTCTGATACTTGCTAAAAGCAAATATTTAAAGGAAATAAAATTGAATCTAATCATAGACCAGTATATCTCTTGCAAGAAAATGGAAGAATGTGGTTTTATGAATGGACTATATTCCTAATTTCTAGTGTGACTTGCTTCATATAATAAAGTATATTTTTTAATCTAAGAATGTTTGAAAGTGTACATCTGTGCATCATTTACTAAATCTAATAGCTTTATTTTATTCTTGTTATAAGAATATGCATTTTGAAGTTAGTTTGTTTGACTGTGGAACCTAAAGTATGTTTAGTATCTACACTAAAAGCAAACTCCCATTTTATTAAGCCATTATCCTTTCAGCTGTTCTTTGGCAAACACTTTAAAATAAGCTGGCTTGATTTTCATTCGAAAGGGAGAAATTCAATGCATAAGATACAGAAATTTCAGATAGACATAAAACCAGGATACCTCTGTTTTGCTACATGCGGTAATTCTCCAAAGCAGTAGGTTACTTTATTTGTCTAATTTTCTATAGATGTGTGCATTTATTATTTATTTATTTATTTTGCATTTATTCAGATGCTTATCACGTAAGTCTCCTGGCATAATGGGGCCTTCCCAGTCATGACCAAAATGTTCCATAGAAAATACAATGCAGCTATTGTTGAACATTTACAATAAAACTGTATAGAAATTAATTTATAATAATATATTATTTAAATATAGCTGATATGCTGTTCTTAATGCTGGTTTTAGCTGATGTTTGTTGTGTTTTACCAAATGTTCATCAAACTATTTCAAATCTTTTACATATTTAGTGAGCATCTAAGCATTAATCATTGTTTGGTATAAAAAGGAGCTGTTTAGAGCTAGGAGCTGGAAGGAAGAATATGCACTCAAGTGTAATCTTCACCTGTAGTGAACAAAAGCTCAGGTGATGGCAATAATGCAATATACTGGATAATATGTAATGGTAGCAGTAAGGGGTGTATTTGTAAAGAAAAATGAGAGGTACAGCTACACTTTGTATTCTAGTAAACAAATATTGAAACAGAAGCTCTTTGTAACATACTTACACCATTTGAAACAGTCAACAACCATAATGAATGTATAATGCATTACATCATTCAGCATAAACCAGGCTATAGAAGGAATATAGTTACATATAAAATACCTGATCTGTGTAAAACATTTACTATAGAGATCATGTACCAAGCCTTGGAAACACTGTCAAAGTAAGGTCAAGCTAATACAAATGGAAATATCAGACAGTAAAGCAAATTCCTTTTCCACATTTACATCAAGGAAGAATGATGCTGCACATTGTAATAATGGGTATTTCACTTAAAACATTGTCATAATTTCTTTATTACAGGGGTATGTACTTACTGTATTAATTATCACTATAGTTTTGGTATCGTTTTTCTTAGCAACATGAATAGCTCTTATTAATAAACCTTTAAGTGGAAACATTTAGCATGTGACATGAGAAAAAGGGGAATTATTGTTAGATGGATGGATGGATGGATGGATAGATGAAGCCACAATAATAAAAGAAAAAGAAAATGCCAAAACATGAAACCTGAAGTCATGGTCAGCTGCATTTTAAATATAGGCTGGAAAGACTGAAAACATGAATCTTTTAGCCAATGCATTAAGGCTGCAAGAATGTGTGATTATAAAATTCTCACAAAATATATAAACTTTGCAGCCTCTGAACAGGCGTGCACTGGTACTTTTAAAAAGCCAATGGATGTTCAGATATAGGCTTACTGTGCATGAAACTTGTTTAGTTTTTTTCAGGTGTTCACCTTGCACAGAAATATTAAATAGGAGATCCCTGCCTCTTTATTGTGAAAATAAAGAAAGTTTTAATTTTTCACAATAACTTTCATCTCAGTTTTTTTTCATGCAAACCACGAAGATATTTCATCCCCATATTTTTCTCATCTTCCAATATTTTTCCTATAATGAGTTTTTGAATAACATATGATGTAGCTAGATATATTGGATACATAGATGGTTAAGCAAGCATGAAAATAGTCAGACATGAAGACATCAAAATTGCTAGAGATTATGGGAAAGACTCTTTCATAATTAAAACATCTGATGATACCAAGATGCACAAATAAAAATAATTATGGATTATTTAAGTACAATGATGACAGTGCAAGTCTGCAAACTAACACAGCAAAGCTTATATATTTCAGATGGGAGATAGATGCTATACTTGTTCAATAAAAAAATGCACTTTGACTAGTGTTAATTACTTGCCACATATAAGTACAAATGTGTCCACCTTAGGACATATTCAGAGCACCATACAAAAACTACTAAATTGCAAGGCAAACATTCAGCTAAAGGAACTAGCTAAGTCAGCTGACAGAACTGGTGTACATTTTCTGTAATGGTCATAAAGTTCCTTAATGCTATGTTACAGGCTGCTATGACAGAAGTAACCATAAGAAGGCTAAAGTGGTTTACATATAAAAATTGCTAGAGGAAGATGAAGCTCAAATACTAGATATGCTTGCTATAAGTAATATACTCTTTGGACAGTCTGCTATACAATTGCTTAAGTCTTACAAGAAACCCCCCATGAGGCTTAACATTCATCTATTCCTTAATCCCCGAAAAACTCTCCTGCACCAAAGAGGCTGTTCTCATTACACAACACTTATTATAAAAATAGACTTAAAATACTCATTATACAACACATTATAAAAACAGACTTAAAATTATTCTAACTCGTTGAATAGCATCTTTGTAGCAGTCATAAACTGGAATTACCACAGCAAATTGCATCATTCTAGCAGTGAAGAATTAGAATCACGACAACAAAAAGATCCTTTCAGCAAATAGCTGAAAGTATTCACTCTTGAACTGACTGTCATTAACATGCCAGCAGCAAGTTCATGAAAGTAAATAAAACATCCATTTCTAGACAACCAGATGATAACTATAATATGCAGTATGCAACATGAGGGAGTTGTCTGTAGATCACTCTTTTACTGCCACAGTACTAGCAGGGTGAACTACAAATATGTCCTCTCAGTCTGAATGACTCTACATATAGAGAATTATGCACATCTTAATTATGTAGTGCAGACATCGTCACATCTTGCTACATGCAGAGGCAACAGCTAAGTAAAATGAAAAGCATTATAGAAAAAAATGTATTTAATAAAGACAAGTGCTATCTTTATAAATACCTAGTCACCATCCATCCATGGATTAAGCAGGAATTCCTTACTCTCAATGAATGTACCCACTGTGATTTCATCTGCATGGTTAACGGGAACACTTTATAATCCTGAAATTCTGAAATATCGAATTTCAGAATCCCAAGATTATAAAGCTGAAAGCTCAAAACTCTGAAACCCCAGAAGCGTGAATTTCAAAATCCTGAAGTCCGGAGATGTTGAATTAGCGCTTCTGGTGTTGCACTGTGTGAATGGATAGCTGGAGATTCAGGTAAGTAGTTATGTTTAAGGGTTTTGGTTAGGGGCTTTAGTTTGTGTCAGTGTGTTTTGTTACTGTGATGTGTGTGTGCGAGGGGAATGTAGCTTGTATGGTGGTGTTTTCGTGTGTTTGTCTGTGTAGTGCGACCTTGGAGTTAGTATATTTATGTAGGTGAATGCAGGGGGGCTTGCCCCCTTCTTGTATGTAGTGTAGGTTTGAGTGTTTGTGCTTGGGATGGAAGGTTTGTGTATGTGCTTGTTTGTGGTGTATGGTTAGTGTAGGAGTCACAATTTTGAAATTCGCACTTCTGGGGTTTCAGGATTTTAAGGTTTCGGCTTTATGATCTCGAGATTCTGAAATTCGATATTTCAGGATTTCGGGATTATAAAGTGAACCCATGGTTAACATATACTAACCATGATTAAATCCTCCTCAGCCATCATTTGGGTAGTTATTATTAGTAATAAATAAATTAAATCCATAAACTGAAAAAAATCTGTCAGTCACTTCCTATATCCGTACTCAGTAGCCAAAGTCTGAAACAGTATTCCTACAGATATTAGAGCAATACCATGTAGTCACATATTCAAACAATCTCTAAAGAGATTTCTCCTTAACTCCTGCCTCTGTACATGCCTTACACCATGCTGACATTACTTCTTACTCCTTACTTCCTTCTCTTCCTATCTCCCCTCTCTCTTCCTTCTTCCTTCCTTCACCCTTCTCCTTCCCTTGCTCTTCTTTTTCTTCATTCCTAATCCCCCAACTGCAAAATCTCTTTTCTTTGTTTTAGTGTTTTGTTTATATTTTAACAGCTTTACCATTGGTTACCACTACTTACTAGGTGTTCAGTATCCTGTGATTGTTGTTTAATATACACTGTATGATTTTCTGAACTGACTTTGTTTATTCTGTATGTTGATCCTACTCTTTGTTACTGTACTATACTTCATGTGAAAATATTATGTAGCTTTTTACTTCAACTATGTATGTTGGAGTTTCTCTCCTTTGGCCTCTGCTGAAAATGGGATTCATGCCCATTTGGTCTTTCCTGGTAAACAAATGCCAAATAAATAAATAATAGAATCAAAAATCTGCTTCTGTTGTTTCATTCCTGATGTACAAATATATGTATATATCTATAGCTATCTATGTATATGTATACCTATATATCTATATTTAAATATATATCTATATCTATATCTATCTATATACTATCTAGCTATATCTATATCTGTTTCTTTCTCTCTGTGTATATATATATATATATATATATATATATATATGTGTGTGTGTGTGTGTGTGTGTGTATGTGTGTGTGTGTGTGTGTGTGTGTGTGTGTGTGTGTGTGTGTGTGTGTGTGTTTGTGTGTATATATATATATATATATATATATATATATATATATATATATATATATATATATATATGTGTGTATGTGTGTATATGTATATATGGGTCTAGGACTATTCAGTGAAAGCACATTTCACTGAAACTCATTTGACTGTGCACAATTCACTTAAAGCTCAATTCAATGAAAACACAATTCACTGAATTTCACTAAAAGTTATATATGGCCTTTTTCCAACTGTAGTACGACCCTGGAGTTAGAATATATAGTAAGGGGGGTGTAGATACATGGATACTTGCAATTTCAATAAATTACTCTTTTCTAAACTTAATATATATCCAAACTATGTGGGTGTCTGTGCCCCACACCCCCCACCAATGTGGGTGGTGGTGACCCCCACACACCCCCTTACTATATATTCTTACTCCAGGGTCGCACTACAATGGGGAAGAGGCCATATATAACTTTCAGTGAAATGTGTTTTAGTGAATTGAGTTTTCAGTGAATTGTGCTTTCAGTGATTTGTGCACATTCATTTGACTTTTAGTGAAATGTGCTTTCAGAGAATAGTCCTAGACCCATATATATATATATATATATATATATATATATATATATGTATATATTTATTTATTCATTTATTTATTAACATTTGATTATTGGGAAATTACAATTGGTTAGGTACCCATTTGCGGCAGAGTCTGAGGGAGAAATGCAAAAGAACAATAACTTTGCAGTCTTCAAAAATAAATAATATCTGCGGTTTAAATAATTATGCTAAATTAGACAATGTGCCAATAATGGTTAAAACAGATACAACTTATAGGACAATGATTTAATATGTAGAAAAATTTTAGCCTGTTTAGAGAAGCTGAAGATGAGTTGGTATCATGCAAACAGGAATTGTAATTTGAAGTAAGAATTGTAAGGTTATGGCATAGTTAGACAGAGAGTCAGGGGAGAGAAACTGAGTGAAGTTAGGAAGTAAGTAAAGAAGGGAGCGTAAGGAGGTGTAAGGTATAAATACATACTTGATCATATTTAGGAATATAGTGAAGACGGAGGAGTAACGATATGTATGGTATGAATGAACAGGTACTTGTTCATATTTAGGAATACAGAGTATATATATACATATATATATATATATATATATATATATATATATATATATATATATATATATATATATATATACATACGTGTGTGTGTGTGTGTGTGTATGTGTGTGTGTGTGTGTGTGTGTGTGTGTGTGTGTGTGTGTGTGTGTGTGTGTGTGTGTGTGTGTGTGTGTGTGTGTGCATGTTTGTGAGTGTGTAGATATAGATACAGACATATAGATATATACTGAAATAAAATAACCAAACAATCCATTCCAGTAATTCTAAAAAGATAACTTATTAGTTAGCTCTTTTGTCCTTTCACTCACAATGGACTTCATCAGACTTATAAACTTTTAAAACACAAGTAAGTTTAAATAAAGTTTGTTGCAAATCACATGTTCAGTTTACACCAATCAACACACATTCCAGCTCACAAGTGTTCCCCTACCCATAGCTTAATACATTAAGAATATATCTCTGAAAAATTCACCTAAAATACAACATTAGCAAAGATCAAATTAATGTCAAGAGTTGAACATCAGACCTTCTGTTTGTAAGGATACTGTCTTAACCACTGTACCAGAGAATACTTATATGGCAGAATAGAAATATTGTTACTTAACTCTCCTATTTTTCAGTTTTGGCTCAATGCTAATAACTTCATTCAAGCCATGAGGGAGGAATGTTAGCTGCCAGCTCAAGTTGTCAGAAAAGTTCCTTCCTGTCAAGTAGTAACTCACCATCCCCTCCTCTTTCAGAAGTACTTATACTCTCCATCGCATAAAACACACATTTCTTAAAATTTGCAAATAATGTGGAATGTCTGTATAATGCATTGCAATTGTCTTTACTTTTTATAGCATATACATAGTTTTATATCCTTTGCTGAAGTTTCCTGCCCATTTTACTAACATAAAGGGCATTACAGGATATGCATGCAGCAACATAAACAGCAATGTTACTACCACAATTGAAATGTTCTTTAGCATCATATGTTTTCCCTGTTTTCTCACATTTAGGAATATAGTGTGCATACACACACACACACACACACACATATATATATATATATATATATATATATATATATATATATATACATACATATATATATATATATATATATATATATATATATATATATTATTTTTCCAGTTATCATATCGTGTAATAACTTTTATTTTCTCATAATCCTGGTAGTCTGCTCCTTTCATGTCCATTAATGCACAAAAGGGGATGCCATGTAGACCACAGAGAAAGTGAGTGACATGATTCATCTTGTTCCTATCCCTTTTGGCCTGTAAATTGCTCAGAAGTAACTATGTAAGCTTCCAAATCCTACTCCTGGGTCAGCTGCTCAAGTGGTTTTAAGACTCCTGCCATTGCAATGGACAGTGTGATCATTAACATGTCTTCAGAGGCCACATTACTAATTGTTTTGCAGGAGTTTCCAAAGGTGGTCATCATATCACCAAAGCAGAAGTAAGTGGCTTCTCAGTGGAACATGGCACAAGCTTTCAAAGCAGGTACATACTCCCTGGAATATGCCGCAAGCTTCTGGAGGAGATATACCTTCCCACAGGAACAGAATTCAAAATTAGGGGCAGGAATACTTTTTACAAATCAGAGCAAACTTCCAAAACAGCACATTGAAACGTGAGTGTCACAGTATGATTTGGTGTAGCATATAAAACCAGAAATGTTTCTAAGCAATAATTGATCACAGAGCACGTAAGTGGATTTCTGAATACCTGGCAGCAACAGCTTAAGACAGAACTACAGGAAAAAAAAGGTACCTCAAGTTTTTACCTACTTCAGCCAACAAAGGGTAAAATGAATACACCTGACACAAGAATATTTTGTAGAAAACAGGTTTAGGCACACAACAGAGCATAAAGGCTTGAGTCTTGCTAAAATAAAATTAAAATTTGAGGTCCTTAACATAAAACAAATTATAATATCTTTGCAAGTTCAGGTGCTGAATAGAATTACACAAAGTATTTGGTTCTTCTTTTATTTTTTAAAACTCTACTAGCCTTCCATAAACAGGCCACTGATACCAATAAAAATACTTTCCTTATCAACAACAGGCAGAAGTTAACTATCTGAAGCAGTTTTTGTTTTCCTACAAAACAGCCTCTGATACCCTAAATAATTTCATTTTCCTAAGCCCCTTATACTTACTTGGCATCCACATTGACAGCCTGTCACAAACCTATAAACTATCTATACAAGGAAACCTTTATACATTCAAAATTCTCATGGCAACCACTTCCTTTTACAGATGAAATTCACAAGGTAGCTCCTTCAGATGTGCACTACCAGTAGAGGGTCCTGAAAGCTATGGCCTTTGACTTTTTATGTTCATACAATGTATTAATTTCCTATCTCCAATATAACACTATTATTTTATATTTAGATTACCTGGTCTTCTTTAGAAATGATCTGTCACACTCCAGCATAAACTTCAACGCAGAAGATATTTAATAAAACTTTCACATTTAAATTGTTTAATCTTTCACCAATCACAATTTAGAGCTACAGTCCTTAAAGGGACCAAGTTAATGGGGGGTGCATAATTCCCATTTGACAGATGTATATTTGCATTTATACCGCCATTAGGAAAAATATGTATTTCCTTCTTACTGGACTCTGTCTTGTTATAAATTTATTTCATTTGCTTACTTGCTTATTTACTCACGTACTGTTTATTAACTATATAAAGTAGGCCAATCCAAACTGATCCTTTTAAAGCTATGACCTGTGCCTCAAGGCAAATTGAGCTACAAACATTTATGGCAATCAATATACTGTACACATTGTGATAAACTGAGATGCTGCCAGCCCAGCTAGCTGGAATTTTGTAAATAATTATATGTCACTGAGAATATTATGATTTATATAGAAATGTGACACTGCCAGCCCAGCTAGATAGAATTTTGGAAATAATTATATGTTATTTGTGAATAGCAATATGATTTGTATGCTTGCCTTAAAAATGTAAGAAAACTGTATGTTCTGTACTGAGCTTTAAGACTACAACCACAGTGCACCCCGTGCTTTTAAGTGTTAGCCACATATCTGAGAATTTAATTTCTGCTGAAATATCTGAGTTGTTGGCTGGCTGCTACCTACCTGCATTCAACTGTATTACAAGCTGAGTTAAGTATAAACTCCCAATGTTACAGCTAGTACTGAATTATATGTTTCTGTTTATTTATTTATTTGTTTAATGGAGTGTTGTGTGGTCTGTCTGTCTCTCTGCAGTTACCTTCCTACAAGTGTACAAACTGGTTTCAGTTTATTGTTGTTTTCACTTCTTTTGATATTCGGTTTTAATTCTTAGCCTGCAGGGTTTCTCTGTGCTTATAAATGTTAGCTACTTATCTGAAAATTAAATTTCTGCTGAAATATTTGAGTTGTTGGCTGGCTACTATCTACCTGCATTCAACTGTATTACAAGCAGAGTTAAGTATAAACTCCCAGTGTTACAGATAGTACTGAGTGTTATGTTTTTGTTTATTTATTTGTTTCATTGAATATTGTGTGGTCTGTCTGTCTCTCTGCAGTTACCTTCCTACAAGTGTACAAACTGGTTTCAGTTTATTGTTGTTTTCACTTCTTTTGATATTCGGTTTTAACCCTTAGCCTAGAGGGTTTCACTGTGCTTATAAATGTTAGCCACATACCTGAGAATTTAATTTCTTATGAAATATCTGAGTTGTTGGCTGGCTGCTATCTACCTGCATTCAACTTTATTACAAGCTGAGTTAAGTATAAACTCCCAGTGTTACAGATAGTACTGAATTTTATGTTTCTGTTTATTTATTTATTTATTTGTTTCATTGAATATTGTGTGGTCTGTCTGTCTCTCTGCAGTTAGTTTCCCTGCCATCCCTCTCTGTTCTTGTTGTGATATTAATCTTGGTGGCTTTGGAATTGCCCGCCTCTCCTGTAAATTTATGTTTGATCACTCCTCCTAGGTCCATCTCATTTGCTCACTCAACTGAGTACAGTGTATTAATATTTTGATTTCAGGCAGTCCTACTAGTCCCATAATAGGACGTGCTGGAGGGATAGATTCATCACCCAAAGACTCCCTATGCTGTGGAACAAAATCCCGGTATATGTGAGGCAGAGCACCTCGCTGGCCTTGTTCAAGAGGAATCTTGACCAATGGATGGGAGATCGCAGATATACCCCAGGGATTACCTCAGTGTCACTGCTCGACAGAGGCACAGCAAAATAATGGGCATAGTTTCTCCAAACTAAAGGGGTGGCGTAAGCCACAAAACTATGGACTAGGCTTGTAAATGCCCTCGGGCAGATAGCCTAGTATGAACCTATGAACCTATGAACCTATCTCTTCAGCCTAATATTGCTACACACTCAAGTGTGCTAGCTTGCACTGCATTTGAATTGTTTTTTAGTGCTGTTTTAGCTGATTTTCTGTAAAAAAATATATATAAATATTCTAAGTTTATTTCCTGTCTTTCCTGTAACTAGATATTCCAAAAAACACTATAAACTTGTAAGTGATAAAACTGGTGAAACCAAAAGTAAAAACCACCAACAGCTTTATTAGGACCAGTAACTCACATCAAACAAAAGTGACTTAGCGCTTTTACCCAACTAGGGCATCTTCAGAGTCAGTTGTCAAAATTTTAATCAGTTACATTTAAACCATAATTCAAACATCTTTCAGCCAATGAACATCAATTATAGCACACATGCTGTAATGATCTTTGAAATTAACTCTTTGGGTTCAGTATAATTTCAGTAATCAAAAAACACACAATATTTTTCATGCATACCCAAAATCTTGTTAAAAATCTCATTTCCCCCAAAATTCCATCTGTAGATCTCATATTAAAAAAACAATGGTAGACTAGTTTGATGAATTAAATACTTAAAGCCTTGTGTTTTAGTATACAAGCCAGAGATAAAATGTCATTGATGCCAGGTCTTGTGCTGGCATCTAATCTAATCTGCCAAAGACATTCTCTGACTTCAAGTATGTTTTCATAATCACCCCCAAAATCTTTTGTATAAATTCTATCAATGACAAAAAATATGATTTTTTTTTAAATTCACACAGTCCTTGCTGTGCACATATAGAGAGTTGGTTGCCTTTTTGTTTTTAATGTCCCTGGTGTGTTCCAAAATTCTTTGTTTTAATCTCCTTGTTGTCATGCCCACATAAAATACTGGGCATGACAAACAAGTAGCCACATATATCACCATGTTCATGTTACAGTTACAGTAGCTTGGGCACACCAGTGATCTTTTGTAATTACCAACATGTACATATGGACCGTCATTGATGAATTTACATGCCTTACATTTACTACATTTGGCCATCCTTGCTGGCCTTTGTCCAACAGGTTTAGGGTTTCTCTCTAAGAATTCCTTTATATTTGTGCCCCTACTATTGATGAATTTTGGTAATTACAAAAGATCACTGGTGTGCCCAGGCTACTGTAACTGTGACTGTGACTTCTCCACAAGTATTGTTTAGGTATATCCATTGCGTATGTCTTGTAGATGTGAACATTACTGTTGAATGCCTTTTTACCCTGTATTCCAGTGCCACATCGAACTTGCTTCCAATCAGTTGACATTTGCATAATTATGCCAAATTAAGTATAGCATGGGAGTTTGTTGTTATGAAATTAACAATGGTTCTTCTATGTTACATGTTAAGGGACGAGCTGTTTATCACATGGTGTTATGGTCTACCTAGATGGCCTTCAGATGATAGATTGTATTCTCTTTTTGTGTGTGTGTGTGTGTGTGTTTGTGTGCATATGTGTGTATTTATATGCACATATGAGTGAGTATCTTTGCTGTGTTTGACAGGAATGAAGAGTTTGCAGAGAGACAATCATTACCACAGGGTCAGTTAAGCTCTCCACCAACTTAGCTGCAGACTGTGCCTTTGATTTCTGATACAAACATTTCCTGGAAGCTCACCATGTAGGAATTTTAGTTTTCTCTGAAGTCTTTTCATTTTCAAGGCTACAACAAAATGAATAGTTCATTTACCTCTTAGTGAAATTTATGCTACTTTTATACCACTGTAAAACTTGTAACCTAGTAACTTTCTTCCTCTTACTGATATTTGGGACAGACAATATTATGCAAGATTATGCAGCTATCAATAGTTCCAGGATGAATGGAGTGGGTTGGCAAGGGGTCTCATTGGATTTATTCCTCTGATGACAATATACCACAGGAAAGATATGTCTCCTGGAGTGTCAGAATGCAGAATCTCCTGCCTCCTGATTTGCAGAGTGTATCCACATGCCAAAATGCAAAGGCTCCGTGGATAAAACACTTCTATAAGTTTTGGATTCAGATCTTATTACATGGTTTTGTTCTCCTTATACTGTATATATTTCTGCTTAAATTAATTGTTTAAAAATATCTTGTATCTGGGAGGAATTCTGGGAACAGATGGATTTAAGCATGCATTGATTAGAGTACTATAGAAATAATATAATTTATTGATTTTCCTTCGTTTGCTATTGACAATGTAGGCCAGTATCATAAAGTTTGCATCAACCAACATGAATAGGCCAAGATAAAAATGAAATCAACAGAAATTCAGAATCTCACTATGGAAAATGGAGGGACACAAGAAGATTGTGCAGGAGACTCATATATCACAAGACTAGAAAGCCAAGGTCTGATGGAATCTCACAGACACACTAGCTATAGGGAAACCACATTTATTAATGGCAAATGTGTCTGCAGATTGGTGCTGCAGTCATTAATGAGGCCAGCAAAATCATTTTCATGGGCAGGGATCCCAAAGGGAGATGTTACATTGACTGGAATCTCATGTGAGCACAGCATGCACATTGCTAATAATGTATATTTGCCTTCAACTGTTCTAGAGAATAGTCAGTGATCCTTGTTTATTTTTGCAAGTGACTGGAATGCAACCCTTTGACATCATTGAGATTATAAGGGTCCTTGTCTTCCCAGTCACATTAAAGAAGTTATACATGATTTGTGTGATACCTCTGATCTTACAGATTGCTGGGGGACTTATGGTCAGCAGAAAGAAATCTATCATAAATCCACATAATGCGCCTTGGAGTGCTGAATCAGTTTCTCATAGGTTCATAGGTTCATAGGATGATACAAGGCTATTGGCCCAGAGGCCCATATGAACCTAGCCAAGAATTTCACCCATATTCCCTCAAAGTCAGCACCTGCTTCCCCTGTCCAGCAGGGGCACAGGTGGGATCTCAGGGGTGTATTTTCTGTTTCCCATCCAGTCATCCAGGTTACTGTTAAAGAGAGCTAGAGATATACTCTGCTTGACATGGAAAGGGAGTCTATTCCACAGATGGGAGAGTCTTTGCAACACACATCTATCCTGCCAACAAGTTCTATTAATGTCACAGACCAGGTTAAGGCCTTGCATGTAGGTTGCATGAGTGGAGTTTGACTTATGGATATGCAGCAACTCCATCAAGGCTGGGTCTGAGATGGCCTTGTATGCCAGACACAGGTCACCTCTGAGCAGTCTGTATGAGACAGAGTAGAGGGACAGGGCTTTTAGCCTATGTGTATAGGCTAGGTGTCTGAGACCCTGGATTTTCCTGGTTAGGAACCTCTGTGATATCTCCAGCTGCTGCATGTGCTTGGCAAGGTAGAAGCTGAAGGGGATATTGTACTTGATAATGAGTCTGATAAGGGAGGAGTACAGGGATATTATGACCTCCTTGTTCCTGGATGAAATACCCTTATTTATGAGGTGGTCCATGTAGAAAGCCTTCCATACAAAGAAAGCAACATGGTGGTCAAATGTCAGGTTGCTGTCAACCTGGGTACCCAAGTCCTTCACACCTGATTGCTTGTTTAGAACATTGTTATTAATGTGATAATTAGTGGGGATGCAATTTTCCCCAAAGAGGATAATGATGCATTTCTTGGCATTCAGTTTGAGGCCATGATTCTGGCACCAGTCATTAGTTTAGTCCTCTTGGAGGATGTTCACATCACTAGTGGAATTTAAGACAGCTCCCAGCTTGCAGTCATCTGCAAACTTGGTCAGCCACAGACCACTGGTTTTGGCTTGCATCTCAGAAAAGTATATCAGTAAAGGCCCCAAGACTGATCCTTGGGGTACACTGCTCATTATGGGTCTACTATTAGAGGTGAGTTCCCCTATTATGACTTAGTGGACTCTGTCAGTGAGTCAGTTAACTACCCATCTGGTACCATATGGGTTGATGCCTATCTGGGAGAGTTTAATTATTATGCTTGAGTAGGGAACAGTGTTGAAGGCTTTGGCTAGGTCAAGGTAGGTGGTGTGCATCATCTCCCCCCTTGTCCATGGCTTTGTTGACTGTTTCAAAGAAGTCGATCAAGTTTAACAGGCATGATCTCCCTTTGACAAAACCAAACTGTGTGGAGTCAAGTGTTTGGAAGTTGCCAATGTCCTTGTTTATAAGGTCCATGATAATGTATTCCATGGCCTTGCAGATCAAGTTAGTTAGGCTGATGGGCCTATAATTGCCTGGGTCAGTGGATGCTCCACCTTTGTGTAGAGCGATGACAGTGGCTGTCCTCCATTCAGCTGGGACAAAGCCGGTGCTCAGGCTTTGGTTGAATAGGATGCCTAATGGAGCTGAGAGTTCATGCCTGAGTTCATCTAGTATACAGCCAGGGATGTTATTTGGTCCAATGGAGACTGTATTTTTTGCCTTTCAGAGGGCATTAAAGACCTGCTCCCTAGTGATGAGGGGGAGGTCAAGAGCTGGGGATGTCCTGGTTTACTGATGGGGGCAGGGGAGTGAAGTTTTCACTGAACCTGTCTGCCAGCAGGTTGGCTATATCCATGACATTTGTGCATGTGGTGTTATTGACCATCAGTTCAGAGCAGATTTGGGTGTTACCTTTGAGATTGCAGACATATGTGAAGAATACCTTGTGATTGTCCTTAGTGGATGTGACCAATTTGGAATCAAAGTTAGCCTTAGATGATTTCACCAGTGACCTTATTTGCTTGTTCAGACAAAGGAGAGATTGTTTCCAACCTGGCACCTGCTCCTTCTTGGTCCTTGACTGCATTTTTTTCCTTTTATTATAGAGTCTGTTTATTGCTCCTGTCAACTTGTGCTACTTTTGTTGCCTAGATGCCTTAATTTATGGTTACATTGTATTACCTTAAAATTGCAAAGATTTTAGCACAGTTACTCATTTTCTTGCATACATTTACAGCTTAAACACAAATAGTGTGTGACAAAGAAACATTGCTTCTGTGGATGCATAATGACAACATAGCATGTGTGAAGTAATGCAATTTGACCTCAACTACTGCAACAACCACCTAGCATGACAGTGATGAACTAATTAAGGAATAGTCTGGCAAAAAATCTATAGGTCATATACTGAAGAGCATAGGACTTCAACAGCATGCATGCAGCATGCTCACAATGATGCATGTTCACAGACTCGGTCAAATGCTGTGATAACGTCTGAGAGCATTAAAAGCTCATCATAACAAAGTTCCTACCAATTTATTTTTATAAATGAAAAAGAAATGGGTTATAGTCAGGCAGAGAAAAACAATCAAAGCAATGCACAGAAGGGCAAGGGTAGAGGGAAGGAAAGAGAAGAGAATGGAAGGGAAGACACGAGAATAAAAAAGAAGACCAATTTCTTTTCCCAAAAAGGATATTTTGGGAAAACAGTCAGGGGAAGGTGTGGGCAGGAAAGTAGGTGCATAGGTGGTAGCAGATATAAACAAACACAAAACACAGGCAAAGAACAAGTGAGATAATGACATAAAAGGAAGAAACACAAAGGAGAAACACAGATAGTCAGAGGGAGAACAATTGGTGATGGGGAAGACTGAATTAGCATGGGTCATGGAAATAAAAAAACAGAATGGGTAATCATCATTATGGGGGAAAGGGTGGAGTGACAGCTGACATTTCCAGTGTCTAGCACTGCACATAGTCAGAGATCAGTCCACCCCCATGACTGTCTGTCTCACCTGAGTGAGCCACGGATGTTCTCCTTGGGCAAGACCAGACAGTGTTGTGACTCTGAAAATCACAACAAGGACATGCTCCAGGTGTCCAAGGTAGCTATCAAGCCACTGGTCAACATCATTAATTCATCCACCAACTCCTTCTAGGTTATATACCATGACCTATTGATGGTGTCCCCAGATGGACAGCCTACAACCCCCGGGAGAATCAGATCTCTGGTGGACACCAGGCCCTGGATCATGTTTGTCACCCTGCAGAGATGCAGACAGAAGGCAGATGGAGACCCTACATGAGATGGCAAAGTAGGTCAACAGTGAGGTGTGCATTGTCACACCACAGCTACAACTGTGGCAGACACTGCATGAAATAATGATGTAAATGAAGAGAAAGAAAACAAGAACAGTGATAAACAGATTGTAACAATGTGGAAAAACATTGATAATAAAACGTAACACTGTTACATATTAAAGCATCTGGAAGAGTTAAATGTTGTTACGTATGTAATACCAATGTAAACAATACACCCGAGAGAGTGTGCCTCAATCAGGGGGATGACATAGTGACTAAACAGTCCTCTATGTATATGAGAAGATCATTGCATACAGTGTACTAAGTGACCACAGAAGCTATGAATGGTGGACTGTGACACCTCTGGTACACTGTTCTATAGCCAATGGAAATGCAAAGAAGTGGTGGAAGTGGCCTACCATACAGAGGCCCAGAGGGCAACATTTGGACTATGCCATAAAGGGCAGAGCTACAAATGTCAAAACAGTGACAAACGGGCCACATAACACCAGATGGAAGTCATGTTGCATGACATATGCCAGCCAGTAGTATATGATAGATTATGCTACTACTGGGCATTCCTTGGATATACCAAGTAGAACTGGCACTTACACAGGGCATGAAAGGGACAGTGCATGCCATGTAGGCAGGCCAGTGTGTCTTGAATGGATAGCAGGGTTATGACAATATACACGGTAATGTAGGATACAAATCCACAGCTGTGATGTACTGTATAACAGAAGGTACGCTAGAGGTAAAAACAAAGGCAGTCCAGTGATCAGTACCTTAAACACACTGGCACTAAACAAAGGTATGGTAGTCAAGAGAGCAGGGAAGTATGAATGTACAGTGTATATATCTCAAGAAGAATGTTATTGCGGCAGGAATAGTTCTGACTGCTGGAAACACTGTAACAATATTGCAGTCTACAGGATATCAGTGATATATGCAGCTATATTACTGATATATATATATATATATATATATATATATATATATATATATATATATATATATATATATATATGGGCCTACATTCATTTCACAGAGACCAAATCACCTAAACTTCACTTCACCTAAAACTCATTTCACTGACAATTAGTACTGGCAGTCCGTAGAGCACTGCAAGGCAAGTAAAAGGTATATGTCCTTTTCCCCACTGTAGTGCGACCCTGGAGTCAGTATATATAGTTGTGGGAGGTGTTTGGTTTTACTGAACAATATAAAATGAAAACCAGAGGATATAAAATCAAATTAGCTGGGGGCACAGCCCCCAAACCGACCTAACTATATATAATAACTCCAGGGTTGCACTACAGTGGGGAATAGGACATATATCTATATCCTATATCAGCACTAAACATTCTACAAGGAAACAGCTCCAGTACTTATTATCAATGCCCATCCCTCATGGAATGTTTAAAGGACAGTTCACTGTGCTTTCTCCTATTAACCTGGTGAACATGGGCAACTTGAGGGAATGTAGCAACTGCTTCACGTACACCGACAACCCTCTCCTCTTACCTCCCAACACTCAGACTTGTGAGACATGCACTTATATATCCAAATTGGAAGCCACGGACTCTCCAGCCAAGACCAAAATAGCTGGTCAGGAGGAGAAGGACAGCACTTCCACCACACTGCATGGAACACATAGCCCTCCAGAACACACATCGGCATTGCCTTCACATAAAAACACATACCACACACCCACCATACATCTCAACCTCTTAGAGCAAAAAATCTGGATAAAGCCTAAAATGATGGGGGGACAAATACGGACAGATTTAAATACTGCTCTTACAAACTTACAAACTTGATAGAATAATAAGTTTTGCATTAGCATGAATTTTCTGAAGGATGTGGAGTCTTAAAATGAAATTATTGTCACTATTTAATGACTTCAATCCTCAGCCATTTGCCCGAAAGGTATAGATTTTAGGAGGAACACACCAAAAATATGAGGCAAAAATCTGGACATTCTGCGAAAATCTGTACAGTTGAGAGGCATGTCATCCACCTTCATGGAGGCTCTCAATAAAAATCTACCCAAACAACAGAGACATCCAAGACAGAAACACACTCAACCACCACAACACAACACTAATCACTAGTCACATAACTCTCCAAACAGTGTGCCACTCAAACAAAGCCCCTGAGGCAAAACAGCATGCCCAATACACTAGTTGTAGGTGACTTCATAGCAAGGCACACTGATGTCACACTCACTAGGTTGAATAAGGAGAAAGTAATAGTCAGATACCTGTCAGGTACCAGGATCCACCACATAACGCATGTACTCAGGTCCCTCAACAACAGGTACAAATATGACTCTGTCATTGTAAATGTGTGTGTGAATGACCTGAAAAAAACCTCTCTGGACTACATGAAAATAAACATGGAGGAGCTCTCAGATTATGTAGCACAGATGGGTATGTCCCTAGCCCTGAGCAGCATCCTACCATCACCCAGAATGATGCCACAGTACTAGCAAAAAATGATTGATTTCAACAAATGAATAAGTTTCTGGTGTCATTCTAAGGGGATACAGTATCTGTCTGCCTGGTATGACATGATTGACAGACCTCAATGCTTTACCAGAGAAGGCCTGCATCTGTCACCCCTGGGCTTCTCGATACTGGCCAAGGCTCTTGACACCCTTATTGTTCAAGGCAGCAGAAAGCACCCATGCATTACGAGGTTATAACTCATTCCACACCTTTTGGCCCTGAACTTGGAGCAAAGCTCCAAAGGCGGTGGTGTTTCCATATTCATAAAGGATGTGTACACCTCCAGATTGATAGCCCAACATAACACATCAGAGGTACTTCAGATGCAGCTAACATTGGGTAAGACAGCGATTCAGGTTGTACCTGCTATACGTCCCCAACCATGTCCCAAGACTCAAACTCCACATTCCTAAGCACCCTGGACAATATTAGGATCCAACCTAACACTCTCATACTGGGCGACTTCAACTACCCCTCCATTAACTGGGAAAACTACTTATGTACCAATAAACCTGCCTAACGTTTCCTGGAATTCATTAATTCCAATGCCCTGGACCAGCTCATTCTTACCCCCACTAGAGGAAGCAACATCCTACACCTGGTCATTACTAACATGGGTGACCATTGCTTTACACCAATAGTCACCTCCTCCCTGGTTAGATCTGACCACAAACTAATCACCTTGGAAATCCACATCACTTCCACCCCCACCTGCAAAGGTAACCACCATGATAAACTTCTCCAAAGCTAACTTTGCGCTCCTAAAAACAGAGGTGGATAACTTCACAGCACCCATGCAAATGGAGAATAGTTGTATGACCACCAATCATACACCACTGCACTGTACGAACACATAGACAAATGCATGGATCTCGCCATACCCAATAGAACCAAGATGCTCTCCTCCAAAAAAAAGGAAGCCAATTTGGTTGTCCCCTGCCATAAACAAACTCTACAACAGAAGGAGGAAACTGATGTGGAATAAGATGAAGTCCCAAGAGTGGAAAAGCTCCCTTATCAGCCTCAACAAAATGTTGAGATCCCTCATCAAATCCTCTAAAGCTAGCTATGAAAGCAGAATTGCAGCAGACAGTAAAGACAACCACAAGGCCTTCTATAGTTAAGCAAAGAATCTCCACGGCAATACCCAGATTTGCGCTGAGTTACTGCACAATGGTACCTCCTGTACTGAGCCAACAGATATTGCCAATATACTGGCCAACAGATTCAGTGCCAAGTTTACCCCTCTCTCCCCCACCAAAGCACCAATCACAATACCAGTAGCTTACCAGGCACCCAGTATTACTGCTGCACAGGTTAAAGCAGCACTGTCCAAGGCCAAGAATACAGCTTCTATGGGACCTGACAATATCCCTGGCTATGTTCTACATGAACTACAGAGTGAACTGCCACCTCAACCATGTGCCCTGTTCAATCACAGCCTCACCTCAGGCTTTGTCCCTACTGAATGGCGCACTGCTACAGTCATCCCTCTCCACAAAGGAGGAGTGACTACACACCCTGGGAACTATTGCCCCATTAGCCTGATGAGTCTAATATGCAAAGCTATGGAATGCATCATCATGGACCTAATGAACAAGGATATAGGGAATTTCCACACTCTGGATCCCACACAGTTTTGTTTTGTGAAGGGTAGATCATGCCTGCTCAACATGGTCGACTTTTCTGAGTCAGTCACCAGAGCTGTTGATGAAGGCAAGGAGTTTCATACAGCCTACCTTGATCTGGCCAAGGCCTTTGATACCATTCCCCAATCAGGAATCATAGAAAGACTCACTAAGCTAGGCATTAACCCCTATATCACTAGGTGGGTTTCAAACTGGCTTACAGATAGAACCCACAGTGTGAAAGCAGCTGACTCCAAATCAGACAGCTGACCAGTCACGAGTGGAGTCCTACAGGGTTCAGTCCTGGGTCCAGTCCTGTTTGGTATCTACTTCTCTGAAGTCCAGGCCAACATGAAGGGGCCCTGGCTGACAAAGTTCACAGATGACTGCAAGTTGGTAGCTATTATTAACTCCTCAAGTGATGTTGACATCCTACAGAAAGGCCTCACTGAGACCAACGACTGGTGTCAGAACATTGGCCTTAAGCTCAATGTCAAAAAATGTGTTGTCATCGCCTTTGGGAAAAACCTGGTTTCCATGAATTACAACAGTGATGGTAGTCCACTGAACACAGAAGGTTTTATAAGAAATCTGGGAACACAGGTTGACAGCAACCTCTCTTTTGACCACCACATTGCCACTGTGGTCAGAAAGTCCTTCTATGTGACACATCCCATTACTACGGGTTTTGCATCCAGGAAGAAAGAGGTCATTGTCTCCTTCTACTCTTCCCTCACTAGAGCAATCATTGAGTACAATGTCCCATTTGGCATGTACCTCACTAGACTCCTGCAACAAATGGAGAGGCCGCAAAAGTATCTCACAAAGAGGATCCTAAGCCTTAAACACTTGCCCTATATGGACAGACTCAAAAGACTTTGACTAGTCTCTGTCTCATGTCGCTTACTTAGAGGCGATCTCTGCTTGACTTACAAAGCCATGTCTGATCCAGCTCAGTTAGAAATGCTACATCTAAAAAAATCCCAATCCTTCCACATTACATGCTCCAAAGACCTCAACCTCATTACCACAATCAACAGAATGTGCTGGAGGGATAGGTTCATAATGCAGAGACTGCCCATGCTATGGAATAGACTTCTCATACATGTCAAACAGAGCACTTCACTGACCATCTTCAAGAGAAATCTTGATGAACAGATGGGAAATAGAAAATTCACCCCAGGGATCACTACAGTGGCTTTTCTCGACAGAGGCACTAGGAACTAAGGTCAGGCGGCACAATGCCAGGGTAATCCTATGGGCTAGGCTTGTAAAGGCTCCAGGGCCATTAGCCTACTACACACCTATGAACATATGTATGTATATATATATATATATATATATATATATATATATATATATATATATATATATATATATATATATATATATATATATGCATCGCTATCTGGAGAGTTTTCTGTGTTCAAAATGTCAGCCTCAATCTCTTCAGCAAATGTAAACCATAAAAGAAAAGGAAATATTCATGACTCAGACATCATGCATTTGATTAGATAGTTAAGACTAAATTACAGTACAATGCAGCAGACAGGACTACTATTTACTTCCTCTGATCTCCTCTTCCTATTATGAAGAAGGTCAAGTTATTGTAGTGGTGACTTCACTGGCCACCAACATGGTTTATGCGTGTGCCATTACTCACTGCCCTGGCTAAACACTGGAAGACATCCACCTTGTAGTGACAACTCTCTTAGGGTGACCCCAAAAGGTGTTCCCAGCGGTATCTGTGGATGAAATATAGACAGCTTTTAGACTCTTTCAGCATTGGCTGGGTGCTCTGCCACAACCAACAGCATCAGATGCCATGTCCACCTCACAGGTCATGCACTTTCCTTTATCACCTTTATTCAACTATGACTTAAGACACAGGCAAATATCTATTTATATAAAAGAAAAGAAAACATGTTAACATGTTCACAGTTACAAACATTATATATTACATATATTATTTTGTACAATCATCATCAATCCAACATTACATAAATTGATCAATTCCTGCCTTCCTCTTAAACCTCACTCCTCCTCCAGAACATGATTCTACATGTACTGTTCTCACTATTTCCGCTTTTGCATGTAACTTACTCCTACACTTTTCTAATAATCCTGCATCCAATTAATTTGTCTCTGTTACAATATTCAGTTCTTGAAATACAGCTGGTTTAGACTTTGGTTTCCATTTTCTAGAGTTTGCTTATTTGCCAGTCACCAGAATTAAACTTAACAATGCGTTATTATGTCTTAACAATTCAGATCTTATATCCCAGCACAACAAATAATTTCCTTAGGCATACCTTTTTGCTTACCCAATATTCCTGACAGAGTTTTTAAAGTCAGCCAGCTCATTACACTTTCAGAATATATGTTCTCAGTTATCTTGATTTCCACATTTATCTGTTTTATACAAATTTTCATATAATTTAAAAATTAAGAAAAATCTCTCTAATAACGCGACAGGATCTTTGGTTATTTTTCTCATTATAGGCTCCTTAAGTTTGGCAACAACCTCTTCTACTTTCTGCTGCCTAAGTCATTGTGCTAAAGTTTTTGTGCTCTGGTGTTATTATCAAACAGCAGTTGCTTAACAGCAATCTTTCTAAACTCACACATATTATCTGTATACTCCCTTAGTTTCTCTTTAGCACTCTGCAATTGTCCCTCTTCTTGTTTTCTTATATCTCCCTTACTCTGCAATACTTTTCAGCCCCATTCTAAAAAAATATTGTTACTTTTTAATCATATCTTTTTCTTTATTTCTACCCTGTTTTTAAACTCCACTTTCATTGTATCCTGTTCACTAACTATAACTTCTAAAGAAATTTCTGTCTTCCCTAATAACTCTCAAAAAATTTCCACTACTCATTCTTTAAATCCCTCTCTTTTTAACAAGTAAGTGGGAAAGCACTAGTATCTCATTTGTGCACATTACTCTTCATTTTTATCCTAGTTGTTATTGTTGCATGATCTGAAATAGCTAAGGGATACGTGTCAAAGTTCTCAATTAAATTAAATGAACATATATGTGAAAGTTTTCAATTAAATTAAATGCATGTTCCTGTGAAATATAATTTCTGTCAAGTCTAGCTCAGTTATTGTACCTTGAAGAATATGAAAATTCTCTCTAAGATCTTACAACTGAAATCACGTCTTCCAAAGCAAATAATGTCATAAATTTCTTCAGAAATGTACCATCTTTTGTTATATTTTCCTTTCTAGGTACCCCAAATATGTCCATTTGTTGCAAATCAAGTTCCAGTCCCCACCTATAAGTAACATTACTTGCCAAAGGCTTATAATGCCTCCCCAAATTTGCATAAGCTCTGTTGCAGCAGTTTTAGGTGAAATATAAATATATACCAGTGTAATCCTTCGCCTTTGCCAGTAGCACCTTACTATCAGAAATCTACCATTACTTATTTTGTTCCTCTTCTGTCACTATTGGAGCTTTTCTAGCAATTAGTATAAGTATTCCTTTTTCCCTTTGTCCCTGATATTGTGCTACATATCCATTAAGGTTATCCATGCTAAAGCACATTTTATGGCCTGTGCTCTTACTTAACACTAATTGCTGTCTGTTCCTGTCTTATTTTTATTGCCCTCCCAGATGTGAAAAATAGCTTATATTCTTTCAGAAAATATTAACTTTTAGCCTTATGAAAAAGTGTACTGGCTATCTTTAAATAAAACTAAATTATACAATATTCGAGTGAAAGCATTAACATATTTCAGAAAACCAAAACTAAAGAAACACCACTGGAATAGCCAAAGACAAAGGTAGATCAAAGATTAGCGTAAACTTGCATTTAATACTCGCTTTCTTGAGAGACTTCTTCAGAAAATTAATTGATTTTAATGATGTCATAATTGAAGTGCATTTTTTATTGGTTCATTCTGATTATTTAAACTTGCATTGATAGTGAGTTAATGTATCTATTTTTTTCTGAAGAAGTCTCTGGCAATAAATGCAAGTTTGTGCTAATCTTTGGTCTACCTTTGTCTTTGGCTATTCCAGTGGTGTTTCGGCATTAAAATACTTAGTTATCATACAGGCTACTGTTACTCTCATCCAAAACATTCAAAATTTGTTTATTACTGAGCTACTTGTCCTTGTTCCTTTTAACTTTATGTTTCTCTCAATAAACAATGTCCAGACCTCTCAATTTATTCCCTTCTCCTTTAGTCACCTTGTCCCTATGGAACCATTAAGAACAGAATGTACTTCTCCAATACCACCGAACATTTATTTGATAAAGGAAAATTATTCAAAATATTGTGGTTACTCATATAAAAAAAAAAGAACACTTGCCTAAACAAAACACTTGCCTTTAGATTAAGCCAAGGGTATTAATCCTGGCATTCACCTATGCAAAAATAAAACAAAATAATTTTAACTCTACATACATTATATTATATTCAGTGCACATTTACACATCATCCTCTACAACAATTTCCCAAGATTATAGCCCATTATCCCAACATGCTTTTGACCAGTCTTTCTTCTCTTTTTACATTGTAATTCTTACATCTCTTAAAACTAACAGAAGAAAAAAGTACTTGTTTAGTTTAGTATCTTGATCACACACAATACTCATTTAAATGTTTTACCATATAATATGCAATTTATATTATAAAATGCTTTATACAAATACTGTTAAGAACAATTTTTTACTTACAATTACTTGTTCTTTTTTCCCTTTAGCATTGTTAAAAATGGCAGTCAAGTGAATTAGGGCATGCACTCCATAATTTTATCAATGTCAACAAAATCAGTCTTTCTCAGCCTCTTTTGTTGTAAATTCATATTTCTGAAATATGGTGATGCTTTACAGTCTCACATTTATTCACTAATTTCACTGTTGTTGGTCTTAGAGACCAGTTGGCATAATGGTTAAGGGATTCATCTCTTGAGTGCAATGTACAAGGTTTGATCCTGACATCTGGCCAATGCCTGCTTGGAATCTACATGTTCTCCCTGTGTCTCTATGTGGCTTTCCTCCCTCCTCTGAAAAACATGCTGAGTGTTTCCCTCTCAAACTCACCAAATAATGGAGCTGTGATCAGCAATCCAGACTATCCATAGTGCCCTATAGGGAAAAGAGCTGTATAGACTCAGTGCTTTGGACATCTACTGAGGTGCACAGTATCCTCAATATAGCAGAACATGGATCACAGACTGTGTGCTATGGCAGACCTACCCACTCAATGGTGCAAAATATTTCTCTAGGTGATTCAGATGTGTTGACTAATGTCTCTAAATGGACATGGGTATTTACCAGTGATGAGTGGGTTGAGGCCTGGGCCTACACTGAACCAGCCTACTCCAACCTATGCCAGGGACTCATCCTAATGGTGGGAGGGGTGTATGTATCCTTACTGACTGGTCTGTGTCCACCATAAAGCTCAGCAGTCCTAGGTAAATAAACTACTAGCCAGCTAATTTCCAGTTGCCAAGCTTAGGTTGTTGAGTGAAAGCTGGAAATATGGCCAATCAAGCTGCCAAATATGAACATTCATTGATTGCTACACTCAATGTACATTCACTGACAGCATGCATTTTGGTAGTGGATGACATGATGGTAAAAAGGAGACTGGACATCCTATGTATCCAGGACACAATATGGATGGACAGTACAGCAAATTCACTTGGCTTAGGGTCCAGACTCTACTCCGTGGGAGGAGGACAGAGTAGAAATGGTGGGAATTGTAGTGAAGGAGAAATTTCAGAAGACAGTGAGGTATGTCATCAGACAGACTCATAGCAATCAAACTCCAGCTTAATAATAGGGCAGTGTTTATAATCTCAGCCTATGTCCCACAGAAGGGTTGTTTTGGTGAGTAAAAAAGTGCATTCAGACAGAAGTTGCAGGACCTATTAGATAAAGCAGGACAGCATGAATTAGTGTTGATAATGGGTGACTTGAATGCATATTAGGACATGCAGAACAGTTTATAAGGACTACCTTAGTCCACATCGCTGGGGCAACAGGAATAAAGAAGGAGAGACAATCCTAGACTTCTGTTTGGCAAATGGCTTGATGGCAGCCAACACATGGTTCAGCAAGAAAAACAGTCACAAGATTACATACAAGAGTGGTCATCATGCAACTTGGGTAGTTTTCCTCCTTCTAAGGAAAGGCCACTGGGGCAGAATTAGCAATTGTAATGTCATCCTTAGTGAAACAGTTGGCCCACAGCATAAACCACTGGTTGTCGCAATTATCTGCAAGCAGTGGTCAGAGAAGGGTCTAAGGTCAACAGAGACCAGACTGAAGCCCTGGAAGTTGACTATAGAGAAAACACAACAGTTCAAGGAATTATTCAGGACTCTATCATGTGAAGAAGAGGAAACAGAGCTGAAGAAGAATGACAGTGCCTCAAAACAGTATGTGTGAGGCCTTCAGAACAGACATGTGGCCAAGCAGGGATGGAATAAGGTACATAAGGGAAGCTGTTGGTAGAATACAGAAGTCCAGGAAGTCATCAAAAAAAAGAAGGAATATAGGAAAAATGTGAGCTAGAAAAGACAGATCAGGCTAGAAAGGAATATTGGTTGGCTAACAAAGAGGCTAAGAAATTAGATTCAGTAGCAAAGAATAGGGCACTCCACCAGATTCTGAAAAAAGTGACTTAGTATGTGGAACAAAGAAACTGTATCAGGTTCAAGGCAAAGATGAAAAAATATCAAAGATCATCAGACATCTTTCATAAGGGATACCAGCAACAACCTGCTCACCAGCTCGCAGGGCATCAAAGGTAGATGGAAAGAATACATCCAGAGCTTCTGAGTGAAACCCCCCCCCCACCCAGAAACTGTACTGCCTCAGACACATCCAACAATGAGAGAAGAGGAGGAGCCCACCCTAGAAGAAGGAAGAACAGCACTAAAAAATGAAGTCAGTGAAAGCAGCAGGCTCAGATGAGGTCATAGCAGATATGATAAAGATGCTGAGTGAGATAGGGGAGAAATGGCTCCTGAGAGATGTTATAGCAGTGAGATAAGAGAAAGGCATATCCCATATGACTGGAAAATAAAATACTAGTGCCAGTGTTCAAGAACAAAGGTGACAGTCACAACAATGGGCAGTACAGAGGTATCAAACTCATGTCACAGTGCATGAAAGTTCTGGAGATGGTGACTGATAAACAAATATGCAGAGTAGTAGAAAGTAAGATGGGAGATGAGCAGTTTGGATTCATATCAGAATGCAGCAAAAGAGTCTACTGGGCACTCCTAGACTCAGCGAAAGAATATGAAAAGGTCCCAAGAAAGCTGATCTGGGCAGTCCTGTGGTGGTTCGAAGTCCCAGAAGTATTGATAGAATTAGTGTATAATGTACAAGGACCCAATGTCTCATGTACAAACAATGTTTGGTCTTACAAAGGGATTTCCCATGGATGTGGGTGTGCATCAGGATTCATCTCTGAGCCCACTGCTGTTCATAATGCCGATGGACTACATTAGCTAGCATGTCAGAGTAGACAGATCAGCAAAGTGGATGTATGCAAATGATGAGGCATTGTAGGCCAACTCTGAGCAAGAACTTCAGCAAGGGATAGGTAAATGGAATATAAAACTGAAGGCATGTGGGATGAAACTGAGTACGGATAAGACATTTGTAATAGCAATAAATGGGAGAAATCAGAAGAAGCTAAGAATTGAGATAAAAGGGAATATAGTGGAACAGATTAATAGCTTCAAGTATCTGGGAGGGGTGGTTGAGAAGAAGGGAAGTCTGAATGATGAGGACAAAGTTGAAATCAGAGGAGTGCAGACAACTAGCACAGTCTGTCAGGAATAGTATATGACAGAAGAATGCCAATGAAGCTGAAAGTAAGCTGCAAAATAAAGTGGTGCAACCAGTATTACTGCTGGGTAGTAAAGGCAGAGCAGTTGACGAAGTTAGAGGTGATGGAGATGAAGATCCTGAGATGGGATGTTAGGATGTACACTGTGGGACAGACAAGGAAATGAGGACATAAGAGCAGAAGCCAAAGTAGCTCCAATTGAAGGAAATGTCAAAAAGAACAGATTACGGTGGTTCAGGCACATATGCAGAAAAGCAGAAGACAATCTGATGAAGAAGATTTGGGACAGACAGGAGGAAGGCAAGAGGAAACAAGGGTGTCCAGCAAAGAGGTGGATGGATTGTGTGAGAGAAGACCTGTGACAGTTGGGCATGAGTGCCAAAGAAGGCAGGAGAGTATTACTGAATAGAGACAGATGCTGTCAGTTGACATGGTACCCCAACCCCATGTAGAAAATGTGAAAAAGGGAGCTGATGATAGTGATGCATAGAGCAGCTTGAATCTCACAACTGCTTCTCAACATTCCCTGATTGCTGGGATAAAATTGCTCTCTTCTGACTCGTGTACAGTGAATCATCATTTTCTATAAATACTCTACTTTTTCTAATTTTTGACATTCTACTTTTCTGCCACACTTTTCTCAGGAACATCTCTTTCTGCTACAATGATGACATCCCTACTAATATGATCAAAGGAAGTTACTAGGCTAATGACCCTAGGGCCTCTACAAGCCTAGCCAAGTTCTACCCTTATTTCCACAATCAACACTTATTGACCCTGTCCAAAAGGGATACAGGTGGGTGAATTTATGGTTCATCCATATTGTGTTTGAAGAGGGTCAGTCTAGATGACTGGATGGATAACTGTAAATTCACCCTGAGGGGTGAATAATACAGGTCTTGGCTGCTTTGTCATGGCCAGGTTTGGAACAAACACACAATGTACTTTTTCAATTAACAAATCCTGCTGTGGAATACCAGTCAAGTTACTTATTTGTGCTTTCATAAAATTAATACCATCTGTTCCTTTCAGTTTCTCTGGTAAAGCAGAAAATCTCAGGTTTTCTCTGCATGCTCTGACCTCTAACTCTGCCATTTTTGAAACAGCCCTTCTCGAGGAGTTTCATACTCAGCCAGCCATTTTTTCATTTCAGCCTCTGATTTTTGCCATGTTATCAGTTCATCTGAATAGTTATTTCCATTTTCAGCCTCTTGTTATTTGACTTGATATACTCCTTCAATGTTTCATTTATTTTAATCAGCTCTGAGTATATTTGACTTTTTTCCTCTAAATTACTAGCAATCATGTTTTGTACCAAAACTGGAACCTGACCTGCTTTTTTTTCAGGATTCTTTCCAGTCAGTGCTTTCTGTTTACCATTTCTAGTTGATTTTCTTTCAGGGTCTCTAGGTTTCTTCTTTGCTGGCAACCAGACAGTGTACTTATTAGCTTATGGCTGAATTTTACTAAAACAAGCAGAATTACTAGTCCTTATCTATGAGTTTCTTTTTTCACACTGGGACAGCTGAAATTAAGCTGTTGATCAGTGTGCAGTGATTTTGGAAAGCTATTCACAGGTGATAGTCTTGAGGAAAATGGCAGTGTATTCATGTTGATGCACTTTACAAGCATCACATGATACAAATCAATGGGCACGGCAACGTGATGGTGCACGTTGCCATAATATAATGAAACATACATGAATGATGTGTCAGGGTGGAGCCTGGGATGTGATTGACATAATAGACTGAGTGTGTGTATCCCACACAAGTCATATCTATCAACACAAAAGCTCTGTACTGTTCTAGGGACCACAATATGACACACCTGTGTCTCCATGAATGGCCGTGTGTGTGTGTGTGTGTGTGTGTGTGTGTGTGTGTGTGTGTGTGTGTGTGTGTGTGTGTGTGGTTAGGTACAAGCATCATTGTGTAGTTTTAGTCTGGTACACATTGCATAAAACATAGTTCGGAGAAAATTGCCTATTATTGGCTCATTGCCATAACTGTCATGTTATGAGACTCTAAACTTCATTATAAATACAGCCACAGATATTACACAGCTCATTGTGCTAAGGAAATCTACCGCAAAAAACTCACAGGTGACATAAGGGAAAAGAAAGGACCCGGAGACCATAAACTTCACTTGTACAGGACACAAACTCTTACCACTGTCATAGTATGTGTCCAAAGGAGACTGACATGCAGAGAAAATATGTGGGCAACATTACTACTGTTTTTCTGTTGCATTTATTGCAGGGATGCTGGCCAACATCAAACACCCGAGAGGTGGCATCAGACACAGGAAGGTTTATTATTCAGCTTTTCAGTCAATTTCCACAGTGCTTTACTGCAGAAATTATATTCTCCCAGGCAGTGAATGACATCCTGATGCAGGCTGTCCATGAACTCGTCCTGAAGATTCTCTTATCATTCAAGATTAATTTGGCCTTCTACAGCTATTTATGGCAGGACATTGTTGTGCTTGTAAATGTTGTTAGTGGCCATAATAGATCTGTACAGCCACTGCACTGTGGAATCACTGATATTATTCACCATAGCTACACCATGACAACCAGGCTTGTATGGGAAAGAATGGCCATAAGTGGGTATCCACCTACACAAACATTGCTTATGTTCATGAAAGAACTTCTGTAATCTCTGTTGGGGTGACAGACTGCTTCCTAATACCTTGTGAAGGTATTGGGGCAGAAGTTCACTTACCAACACCTCAGGTAACTCTAGGTGATGCCCCAGGTCAATATAAGTGAATCATACCAGAGCTATAATCAGTCACAAAGTAAATATAGTCATACTATATCTAAAGGCATGTCAGGGCTTCAACTACTTCAGAAGTCTGCACTAGGAATGTGTAGCTTTACAACTGTTGCAGCACTGGTATTGTCACTAATGTGCTCTGATGCAACAAGGATGTTTCTGACTGACAAGAGGTTTGGTGTACAGGACCTCCACCATGGATGTTGGCATGCCTGATGCCAGTAAAATATCTGAGCCTGATGATGGTGGCTGACAAAGTATGGCACAGTAAGTGACCACAATACTATTGCCAGGCATATTTCCAAACTCTTCCATTAACTCAGCCCCATTGACTCTTCCATCCACCCATGTATCTCAGCTGACCACTGTAGGACAAGAAAAGGCTAAGAGAGCATCCCAGGGCACATCATCATCCCCCTCTACAGTCAACAGTGGGTACAGTCAAATACAATGAGCATGAGAAAAGGTGCACAGGGCAGTGTGATAGTCAATATCAACAACTTGTTTTCTGGCCTGTACCAAAGCTGATTGCCTCCCAGACCATTAGCCAACATATGTCCAGGGCAGTTTTGCAAGCAGAGACTGAAATGTATATGGCACATGGCCAATGCTGAGTTAATCAATGTGATGAATGGGCTGCAAGATGACATCAGTTAAGGTTTTGCCAAGTATGTACCATTTTTCAAAATGTATTGGGAGAAGCTATATACTTCAAATGCCTATGTGCTGCCACATACTGGGTGCAATACAATTTATGTGACAGTCCCTCTTCTATCTCCAGTGAAATGTTGAGAGCATTGTATAAGTTATATCCTCCACACCTATTGCTAGTTTTCAGTGCACCATAGTCTGCTATGGGTGGGCATACATATAAGTCCTTCCCATCTCCACACCCTTACCTGACACTGAAGGCACAAAATCCGCTCCCACCCTTGCAGTTCTCCAAGCTTGCTTCACTCACCAGGCCATGACACACATACACACCATCATCATAAGCCCTTCAAACACCCATTGCCAACCACTGTCACTGTGACCCTTCACACTTCTGCATATAATATCAGCTATGCCCTGTCTTTAGTGCTCTGTTACCAGATAAGCTTGGGTCTGATGCACAACATGGTCAATCCATGCACTTACCTGTTTGCAGTATGGCATGCATCATTGTTACTCTTTGTTGTGTCTAATCTGGAAATGAAACAGACACTGCATCGTATCCATTGCCTGTTTATGCCTCACATGGTCACCCCCTGCAGCTGTGTCCACCACAATCTCCTCTCCAAGCCTGTCCTTCACTCCTGACACAGTAAATCTTCTCCTCTGATGTCAATACCCTGCTGTCTCTGTTTGCATACTGATATGGTGTGTAGCAATGCAGACACAGCATACACTGCAATGTAGGTTTCCACAGCACATTGCAGAATGCTAATGGGAAGTGTCTAAGTAGTAGAAAATGACCTTCATTATGCCAAACACATAATCAGTGATGCTGTGAGTTTGCAACAGTGCAGTGTTGTATGCATTCATTGCTGTTATCTGTCGTTTCATGCAAGTCATTAGACATGGCTCCAGAGCATATCTGGCATTGCCAATAAGATGTCTCTGAGGGAACTCAACCTACACAAAATTACCAATATATGTCACACGTGTCAAATGTGGGAATCCTGGACACTGCCTTAGTGGCACTCAGACGTATAGTATATTATACAATGTCTGACCGCCAACAATCCGTTGTATGGCAGAATGACATATCTCCCCAACTACCTGTCTCCATAGGGGTTCCCCAAGGATCCATCCTTGGACCCCTACTTTTCTCTGTTTACACCAATAATCTAGCCTCTGCCACCAAACATGGCACACTCATCCAATACGCAGATGACTCAACCATCATCTGCTCAGCCCAGTCCCTACCCAAACTGCAAAAAGTCACACAGGAAGCCTTTTCCTCTGTTGAAACATGGTTATCCGATGCCCAATTAATACTCAACCCAAACAAAACTAAACTACTCATCTTCCAACCCACCAAACATACTCAAAACAACTCTCAATTTAACATCACAGCAATACAACACCAATATATACCCAACTGAACACACCAAATTGCTGGGAGTGGAAATAGACAAAAAACTAAAATTTGACATTCACATATCCTTGACCATAAAAAGTCCACAAAAACTAGGAGCATTATACAGAAATAAACAATTTCTCACCAAAGCAGCAAAGATTTCAATAGCAAATTCCCACCTTATCTCCACCCTACTTTATGCCTCTCCAGTATATACCAACCTAAGGCAATGTGATCTAAACAAACTAGAGACCTGCTACAACAAAATCGCCAAATTCGCCACAGGGGCATCCTACCATAGTCACCACTGTCTCTCACTTACTGAACTGGGCTGGCTTGAACTCCCTCACCTCCTTCAGTGGTATCAACTCTCACTCGCCCACAAACTAGTAAACCATCCACTAAATGTCCCATCCCTCCAGAATCTACTCCAACCCTATCGCACCACCAGACCACTAAGATCCAGCAACAAAAATCACTTGCAGATCACTAAAGCCAATAACTCTGCTGGTGAAGCACTATTCTCTTGTGCCATAGCCAAATTATGGAACGCACTCCCACCCACAATTACCTCCGTACCATCATGCACCAACTTCAAAACTTTATTAAAAGCGCACCTAAAAACATGCTGGCTATGCCCTTGCAACTCCCACTCTAATATCATCCACCCCATCCAACTACTACCTTTCTTTCACCTCCACTAACTACAGATGCTCATAAGCCTAGTACTTATTATACAGCATGAACTTCTCATTGTTACATTTGTTAAAGCCTGTTATGTACTTCACAGATAAAGATTCTAGTTGTCTACTGATGTACTATGTTCTTCATCTGTAAATATGTTGTAAGTAATTTCTATGTTAAATTGTTAATCGCTATGTAATCCAATGTAACTACTGTCTGTTTATTTTACTGTGGAGCTTTTCTCCCCGGGCCTCCACTGAAAATGGACCCACGTCCAGTCGGACACTCCCGGTCAAAAAATTTAAATAAATAAATAAATAAATAAATAAAATAATAATAATACAATGTACATTGCAGACCTCCTGGCAGTTGATAGACTGGAATGCCTTATGAGTGATATACCATTGCCTCTGTGTCTCCAATGGACACTTGACGGTGGTGTGGGTGCAGTCAATGGCAGCAAGTTGATTAGGGAAGTGGGATATGTCACAGAGTTCTCACAAGCTGTTGTTTTTCCCCCTCTTCTGTATATGGAAACTGCATATGTTTTTCTGCATGCTATAGCATGGCATTAAGAACCTGGTGTAATATCTGTGAGGTGCATGTGTGGGATATAGTCACTGTGTCCCTTGTTGGTATTTGGAAGGTCCTATAAAAAAGACTGTCAATGTTACACATACCATGGTATCCACATGAATGTGTTTCTGAATCCCAGCCACACTCATAAGTAATACAGTTTTGTATAAGCACAACAGTACAAAATTAAACAAAGCATTTTGCAGAGGGGGGCAAACCCCTCCCACTCGGCATTCCTCTCTTAGTTTATTATTCTCATTATAAAGATGTCCAATTCAGGAAAAGTGTGATTCTTGCAAGCATACAGAAAAGAATTGTGCCATTCTTTAAGGCACTGCCGTCCTGGCATGAATGGAAGGAATTACAGTTCAGACTGAAAGACATGACTGCAATGTATAGGAACATACAGCAAACAAACAATTATGTGGAAATAAAGTGTTGATCAAACATGCTCAAGGACATCAGACCCAAGCAATTACAAAATGAGAAACTTAAGGAAACTATTTACCTATCTATATATCTAAGATACCTTGATCTTGTCTTTGCTGTTTTAACTACGACCCAGACAGTGACATAGATTCACTTTGAAGAATATCTCGAGCACTGTTTAAAACTGAGGGAAAAGTTAGAATAAGAGTTAAGATCCCATTTACTTTCCATAATTCTGTAGTCATCATTTACTCCTGCCTTAAAACCATAGTGAAAGTAAATAATATTCTATCTACTTACTTTCCATTAAAGTGTTGGTACAAAAATGGGGATGGCCCTGTCACCTTTCTTTTTTAATCTTTGATGTCTCTGATCTAATGTGCCAAGCAAGATCTTGCTCTTCAACCAATGTCAGGAGAGGGTAGCAACATTAAATTAATAGACTAGATAGACAATATTCTTATTACCCTCATCTACCCCCTCACCTAGCTTAATTAAGTAGCCAACTGACAGATATTCATATGATTTTAAACTATCCCTGAAGCCTCTGATTTGCTGTATCAAAAATGACCCCGCTCTCCAGCCAATGACAGAAGAGGATAGCTGCATTAAATTAATGGCCTAGACAAATAAAAATGATTTTTGTTAAAAATTCATCCATGTGAAAATTAAAGACTAAATAGGAAGAAAAACTGTGCACTCATTACACTGGTACACACACTTACATGTGTACTCATCTGTATGTTCCTCATCTTTATCATCATCATCACCATCAACATCATCCCCCTTTTTCCCATTTTCCTACATAGTTTAAGATATTGCATCAGCTGTCGCCACCTCTCTCCATTAAGTGCCAGTCTTCTTCTGTCTTTGACAGTAATATCTGACTGTCACAGGTCTTCACTGGAGCGATCCTTTCATCTATTTGCTGGACATCCTCATTTCCTCTTATCTTCTTCACAGTCTTCTTCTCAAAGTCATGTTCTGCTTTTCTAAATAATTTTGGTGGCAGGTATGATTACAAGCCAATAAAAATGGTAGGTGCAAAGGGGTTTCAAACTATACTAACAACAGAGGAAAAAAAACTTAAATACAATTAAATTATTTTTTTAAATTATTCCTTCATGTGATCTTTTACTGGTTTTGAGGCTGCAGAAGATAAGGCTGTGGAGAGAAAAAGTTTTTTTTTTCTGTGATGATTACAAGCCAGTTTATTTCTTGGTATCAATGATTCTATAAAGAGTAATTGTTTACTAAAAAAGAAAGCTTGCACTTTATAACAGAAAGTGTTATAAATTTTCATGTTCATATACTTAAATTACATATAAAAAGAAATATATATGTTACAATAATTTTAAAGATTCTCACTCATATTTTTATTAAACATATTTTATATACATTTTTTTTCTGTATTGAAGGTTTATTATGGTTTACTATCAAATGCACGAAAATCACAACCGCGAACGGTGATTTCTGTGACGCATATCCTCGACTCATAAATATTAAGTAGGTCATAAGTTTGACAGAACAAGATCGACAACGTTCTGTTGATATTAATATTGGCAGTACAGACTTAAACATGAACGTCAACATTCCGACTGTCGCTCCTACCATGTTCGAAAAGGAGGTTGTTGTGTAACTGAATGTCGACATTTTGATTGTAAACCATTCATGATTATTATTTATGTGTCACTGTGTTTTAAAGTGATTATGACTTGTTAGTCACATGATTGGTATATGCCTTTTAAATGAACTTTTTTTAATAGGAGATTTAGTCTGAAGAAGTCTGTGGGGAGAATTTAAAAAAGCCTACATGGTATTTTCACCACGTAGGCATCGCACAGCACTGCTTACATGAAAGTAAGCAGATTTTAGATTGAGCAAACACTGCTGAGCAGCGCACATGCATACGCCAACACGGGAAATTCCGCGGCATGCAAATCACCTCATAAGCAGGTGAATCTCATGCAAATGAGTCAGGTAGAGTGACCCAGCAAGCAGATAGTCAGCTTTTCAGACCCTGTGTCAGTATCTGTAGTGTACACAGAAAAATTCTGGTTACAGGAGTGCAGACAGACAAAAGGGGCTGTAAAAATGTAGATATATGGACAGAAATGGCATACCACATACAGATATGAGCGAAACTATTCTCCTGTGTGTCTGAAAAATTAAAGAAAATAAGTTAAATACATTTTATTTTTAATGATCTGGGCATGTTTGCACATGCTTTATACAAAAATAAATTTGGAAAAAACAAAATTAATATATGACAGAAATGTATTACAGGACTTTGTGTGGAGTATCTACAATGTGCATTGGTGCTCTTGCTAACGTGGTAGGGCTAAGAAGTGTGTAGTTTCCAGGCTGTGGGCAAGGATCCCAGTGCAAATTAGGTGGAGATACAGAACAACATAAAGGGGTAATCATGTCCGCATATCCCCTTCGTGTAGGCATAGAACCATGTAGGCATTCGTAGAGGAGGTAGCTGACATCAGGGAAGGGTATGTCCAATGATGTCTAAGCTTATTTCAGGTTAGCTGCACCTGTTTGCATGGCACACCACTGTGCTGAGCGTGTACTTTCAGGGGTGTGTGTGCACTAACATCTAAGCTTTGTTTAGCTAAGGAGCACATGTTTCCACATGTTTATGAGATGCACCACTATTCTGAACATGGAATTCAGGGGGGTGGGTACACTAGTGCTAAGCTTGCATGCATTTGCATGGCATGCCACAGTGCTGAGTGTATTTAAAAAACAATAATATATAATATATTAATTAGGTTTGACCCCTGTTTAACTTAAACTGGGGCCATTAAATGATTTTAATGATATACTAGGCAGGTGGAATGCATCATAGGTAGCCAATCACACAGTTACCGCCTACAGCAGAGCACTATAAAGTATGCAAACACCCTACAATCTGACTTTTCCCCAATACTCTGCACCATTGCAGTACAGTCTTTTGAATTTTAACTGAGAGAATGCTAAGGGCTGCTGCAGATCTGCTACATCTGTATGTGCTAGATGCTAAAGTCAATATTGCTTCTGCTGCTGCCGCCAATAGGCCTAGACAGAAAAAGAGAAGAGTGTTCAGGCCCTGGGTAACCATCCAGGAGCTAGATGAGCTGGAGACTGTAGAGCATTACAGGGTGGACAGGGACATACTACAAGAACTCACTGAGCTCTGCTGCCCTCAACACAGACCCAGAGCCAAAAGAGGGGAACCCATCCCAGTAGAAACAAAGGTATGTATAACTCTTAGGATACTAGCTAAAGGTATTTTCCAAAGACCAACTGGGGAAATCAATGGGGTCTCACAGGAATCTGCTTCCAAGGTACTTCACCAGTTCCTGGATGCCATGCTACCACATGCCAGTGAACACATTTATTTTCCCTTTACCCCTGAGGTGAGGGCTAGCAATATGCCACACTTCTACTGTGTAGCACACTACCCCAAGGTACTGAGTGTCATAGATTGAACTCATGTACACATCAAGTCACCACCCGGTGAGGAGCATAGAATCTATGTCAACTGCAAGGGGTACAACTCCATCAACTGTCAGGTCATGTGCAATGCCCAAGGGATTATCATGAATGTTTGTGCTGGCAGCCCTGGCAGTTATCATAACTCCCATATCTGGTATACATCACAGCTGTACCAGATGCTTGCTAGGGGACACATCCCACATGGCCATTTACTGGGGGATGCTGGCTATGCACTGGAACCATGGATGACGGCACCCATCAGAAATGCACACACACCCATGGAAGAATGCCATAATGAGGCACACACACAAACTAGGAACATCACAGAGTGTGTGTTTGGGCTTCTGAAATCATGGTTTCAGTGCCTTGATATATCTGGTGGAGCCCTGCAGTACTCTCCACCCACATGTGCACATATGTTCACAGTATGTGCCATGCTACACAATATAATCCTGTGGAAACAGCTGCAGTAGGATCAGCAAAGGGAAGGGATACAAAGCCCCCCAACACTGCCTAGGTCATTACAGCTACAGTCACAGGATGACTCAGAGGAAGAAACCCCTGATAATGTAGGCAGACGTAGGCATGCCCAGTATGCTCTGGATTTGCCTAAGAGACAATGCATAGCTCATTCACTGACAATCTAGGGCCCTAGGGACTGACACCTTACTCCTACTCACACACAAATAGTACAATTGCTGATGCCAAGCAACCCACACAACCTGCACCTATCCATGTATTGGCTGTGTACTGCTTGCACGGGGTTGGCAGATTTGGAAAGGGATAGGTAAGGACCAAAAAAAAAAGGTCCTTCATGCTAAATGAAGGCCAAAAAAAAAGGTCTTTCATGCAGAGCAAGAAGTTCTGCATTAAACAGAAGTAACTCCTCCTTGTGATTTTCCATTGGTTCGTATGTATGCCGGTATATGAGCCAATAAAAAAATTGCACAACAAAGCCTCTTCTGTTCAATGAACAGATGTGGCTCTGCTTTGCAATTTATGATTGGCTCGTATACCAGCATACAGGGCAGTTATAAATAACACATCAGAGACTGTTTCACCAGGATTTTAACCAGCAGTGCAGGACTTGCCATTGGATTGCTGATCCCGGGACAGTCACACTCAAATAGGGACATCTGGCAACCCTGTACTTGCATCACATAGAGTCAGCCCTGAACTACAATTCTGTCAACTGCTGCATTCACAAGGTAAATCACTAACCTACACACTACTTGCAAGGATTACTATAATATGGTATGATATGCATGGATCTGCTACATTTATGCATGGAAATATAGTGGGTTACATGGACAGAAGTAACATCCACATGGGACTACAGATACCCAGTTCAATAGCGTGTGTTCCATAATATTCATTAGGCATCATGGTTGGAATATTCAGTACATCAGTCAAGGGAGATGTTAAACAGTGGGGTCAAATGATATTTGGACTACTGTCTATCCCAGCAGATCATGTGCAGTTTTTCTCCCACCCCTAACACAGCAGTGTTCCCATATAACTGCTTTAACAGTAAGGCAGCAGTGGTATATCAGCAGACCAGGCAATCTCAGGGCTGTAACATAGAACTCAATCACACATTATATATCACATGTAACGCTGGAATAACAATGTATATCTGTATGCTGTTGATTGTGTGATGGCTGACTTTTCTTTGTGTGGCAGCCTGTTGCTCAGTGGACTAGGGAAGTTAGCATGGGTGATGGTGTTGATGATTCTAATCTGGAAATAGTCACATCTTTTGCATGTGAGGTATTATTATGTTGGTGTTTTCACAAACTGTCAGTCTGTGCGTGGTGTAACATTATGAACATCAGTCGCATATTAAGCACAGCAGTCAGCTGAAGAATGCCGGGAACATTTTGAGTAAGGTGCAGTGCTGCAGAAACAGGGACAGATGTCATTGTCTGTAACACACAAAATCCCAGACTGGAGTACAGGCAGGTGTGGCCTGGAGTCACTTTATAAGTACTAACAGTCCCACTGGGCATGCCCATACACTTAGTTAAAATGAGTGCTCTTCTGTTGGCCCTTCATCAAAATGACCTGTTATGTACAGATATGTCTATACATACAGACAAATATGTATACATATCCATCTGTCACTATCTCTCTCTCACATACATATTATATATATATATGTATCTATCTCTATGCAGTGTCAAATAGATATATACCAAAATATATAGCTATATATATTAGAATAATACATAGACTCTCCCATATATCTACATAACACATATACATATCATACACACAAATAGCTACATCCATATATACATCCCTGTTTTATATATATATATATATATATATATATATATATATATATATATATATATATATATATATATGTGTGTGTGTGTGTGTGTGTGTGTGTGTGTGTGTGTGTGTGTGTGTGTGTGTGTGTGTGTGTGTGTGTGTGTGTGTGTGTGTGGACATCTGTATTGTCCTAAATACTCTAATAATGTTGAGTAAATCTGCACTATCATACATTCATACTGTTGCTCAAAGGAGCCAAACTAAGGATGCAACAGTACATAATCCCCTTACCTACAGACACCTGTGCTTGCTGGATGTAAGTAGACAGACACAGGTGAACAGGTTGTATAGGGGTTGGGAGGATGGCCTAATGGTTAAGGTGTTTGCCTTACAAACACAAGGTACAGGGTTTGAATCTCACAGGGGATAATTGGCTAGGCTTAAAATGGCTTGCAAGGGCAGTTAGCCTAGTACTAATCTATGAATCTATGAATCTATGAATAATGTATAATGTTGACAATGCACGCTTGGACAGGACACATTGTTCCTGCCTACAAGTTTGCCTGTCTAAGTACAAACAGCCACATATGGCCATACAGGTAACTGTAGACACATAGCTAGGATAATAACAGTTATCTCAATGCTAGGATACTAAATGCAGATAACAGTATTAAGCAATATTACTCTTCAGGCCACAGATACTGTGCAACACAAGCCTAATTTGTGTAATCCTATGTGTTTGAAAGAATAAGCACTAGCACTTTAACTTTATACCATCAATTCATTAATGACGGGAATGTGTTAATTATGAGGATATTTAAGATGTGGATTATATGGAGTGTGATTGAAGTCTGAAGAAGCGTTGTAAGGACGTGAAAGCGCTTACTGTTTTTGGTGTTATTGGTTTTAATAAAGAGTCAAGCTATCGAAGTCTCATTGGATTTTCTCCAGCATTTGGTGTGCCCTTGGAATTTCTTTCTTACCTACTAATTTGTGTAATGCTCAAGTACTGTGCCTGCAATCACATATGCAACAAACATCACCTGTGGCGTGTGTGATAAGTACTGTAATCTGTAGTTTATCAGACTAAACAGGTAGGGGCTCTAATCTAACTCCAAGCTCCTTTATGTGTGTATGTCCATGTGGCATAAATATGATCTCCTTGGTAACCTATATATAGGTAGTGTTTTGCAGTTTTTTTATTTCTAGTGTGTGATGCAGCCTCCCAAAGAACTGACCACAGCTTTGCCTGCTGATGTCATCAAGCATAATATGTCCTGAGCTGATAGTACTAGCAGACTTGAGGTGTGTTGTGTACATCATGTACTATGATCTGTAGTGCATACCTCTCATCTACTAACTCCAGGCTACTTGGTGCCCACGGGTGCATGCATACGTGTGTGTGTGTGTGTGTGTGTGTGTGTGTGTGTGTGTGTGTGTGTGTGTGTGTGTGTGTGTTTGTGTGCGTATACCCCTGCAAAACAACTGCCACCCCCTAATGAGCTATCCACTAGCCCTGTTATTTGCTGCTGGCTTCCAAACTGCCCTCTTGTACAAGGCCTGATGATGTCATCAACCTAAAGACTACCAGCTGACAGTATAGTATCAGACGTATGCCATGGCACATGTGATAAGTACTGTGAGCTATCATATGTAAGACTAGATAGGTAGGGGTTCTAATGTCACTCCAGGCTACTTGATGCGTGCATATATCTATGTGGCATAAATATGATCTCCTTGGTAACCTAGAAATAGGTAGTGTTTTGCAGTTTTTTATTTGTAGTGTGTGATTCGGCCTCCCAAAGGACTGACCACAACAAGGCCTACTGATGTCATCAAGCATAACATGTCCTGAATTGATAGTACTAGCAGACATGAGGTGTGTTGTGTGCATCATGTACTGGGATCTGTAGTATGTACCATTACATAGGTAAGTTTTCTCATTTACCTAGAGCCAATTTGCTCTACATGTGTGCCTTGACATGTCCTGTACACAGTGATTGGAAGTGGTTCTAGTCTCAATGTAGCCTGTTAGAGCATTTCACATCATGTTATGGAACCATAGGATGTGAGAACTTCACTAGCATAATGGGCATATGGCCCTCACAATCATAGACATCTTTATACCCATAGTTACAGGGTCAGCACATATTGCCCCAATCTAAGAAGGACACAGGCAGACACCCTGTGTTGAGATGACGGTCACCCAGCCAAACATACAGATGGCATGTGCTGAGGTGTACTGATATGCTCTTTGTGCCATTAGGCAGGGTTCTGTTTTAAGGGTGTGTTTAAGTCTGCTAGACAAAATGTACTACTAATGTCACATACGAGGTTGATGTCCTTATACTGAGTTATCCATCTACTATGCCTCCTACAGATAGGCAGCATATGCAATCAAGCAGAGTCTTACATCGCCCTGCATGCAATTGCCAGATCACCTCTGAGTAGTCTAAATGCCACAGGTGACAATGACACTCATTTCAGACAATCCCCATTGAACACATACTGAAGACGTGAAGTGCCCTTGTGAGGGACAATACTGTTGTGTGCAATTGCCAGTACTGCTTGGAAAGGTACATCAACAAATGGCCAGTGCACTCAGATATAAGCATACTGAGGGAAGAGCACTTGGAGGTTATGAGTATGTCACTTACAGGTGACTGTGGCCTCAGCTATGCCATATGATTCCTGCCATACCACTGCAGAGACATGGTGATCTGAGGCACATTGATTTTAAACCTGTGTGGCCAGGTCTTTGTGCCCAGTTCATTCACCCCTTAGTATGTACAGCACACGCTGTGAGTGATGTGCAACTTACCAGGAACATAGGTCTAACAGATGGAAATGATACTACATATATTATATTTTCATGGAGTTTATGGCCATTAGTATGTCAATAGGCATGTGTTCACAATATCCTCTTGCAGGATAGTGACATACCACAGAGGCTCTATGATTGTTCATAGTGTGCAGGCATCAGCCTACATTGTTAGCCACTGTCATTCAGTAGTCATGTGTATTGCAGTTCTATAGATTCCAAGCAATAGAGGACCCAGGACTGCACCCTGTTGGGCACTGCTGCTTACAGATCAGCTATTGGAGGTAGATGTCCCTATTTTGCTTATGTGTTCCAGCAATGTGACACTTAGTGACCCCTACAATAACACTATGATAAATGCCTAAGTGGGTGCTTTGTAAATGTTGCCTGAGCAGGGGATATAGTCAGGTGGCTTGGCTCAGACTATGGGGTTGTATGCCATGATGTACCCTCACCCAGGTCCTTGGTGACCGCCTCAGAAATGTCCACCACATGTAACAGTCATGCTCTTCCTGTCATACATCCAAACTGTGTACAGACAACTGTGTGTACAACACATATGTGTGTGCTGATCAGCTCCATGGTGATTACCCCCATGGGCATACAGATATGGATACTTAAAGAGGTGTTCAGTTATGCTGGTCAGTGGATGCACCACCTCTGTCCAAGGGTATAACAGTTGACATTGTCCACTCAGCTGGTGTACAACCAGAAGTGTCAGTATGATTGCAAGGGTTTCCCAATGGTGTTAGTAATCCTTGTTAGATCACATGTGGGATGCAGCCTAGAATGCTAGCATGTGGATAGATGATGAGTATCTGCCACTGAGAGGCCTGTTACAAACTGCTGTGTAAATATGGAAGTTATGGGATAGGTTGTAGGAATTTCACATATCACATGTGGTGGGGACAAGGGAGTGTGGTTAACACAGACAGTGTGGGAGTACAGGTTAGGTATGAATGCAGGCCCATCATATGTGGCATCATGATGTATGGATGGCACAGTGGTGCAGTGGTAGCAATGTCATCTCACAGCAAGAGGTTTTCTGGTTGGATTCTTGTCTGTAGTGTTTTCTGTGCAGAGTCGGCATTTCCTGCCTGTGTTCATGTGGGTTTCATCCGTGTGCTCTGTTTTCCTCCCACATTTCAAAGACATGCATCTGGAGAGTTTCTCCCCTGGCCTTCATTGAAAATTGGCTTTGTTCCAGACTTCCCTGGTAAACAAATGTTAAATAAAATAAATAGAAATAAACGAGGTTACTGACAATCTGGGCCTGTCATTTGAGGTCAAACATGCAACTACATTGTGCACTGTGGTTCTGCTTTGTGTGGGTGTCTACTATTGTCACTTACCATATCTACTCAACATCAAAACAACACTATGTGCTTCTTTTAGCCTCCATGTTAGGGGGTTACCCTTACCCCAACTGTCACATTACACTGTCCACCTGCACTGTATTGTACAGCCTGCTAATGGCAGTTATCCACCAGTCAGGTTTCTTGAGACATGAGGAGTCTGTGTTCCTCCTGTCATGTACAGCACAGTTCATGTAGTTGTAATGCTGCTGACATAATGCATGGGTGTAAAGCTCTGCATATTTGCCTGTCCCACCTGAAGGGGTAGGTGCAGTCATGCTATGACAACCATGCCACAGGAGGTAATAAATGGCTTTCTTGACATATATGTCTGTAATGTCTGCAAGTCGGGTACGTGCAGGAAGTTCTAAGGAGACTGATCTGTGGTCAGATCCCACCAGGGAGGACCTCACATTGGGGGTGTTTGTACTGGGCATCCATGTTGGTAAACACATGATACAATACATCAGTTACCCATGTGGGGGTGCCACGGCACTGCTGCAGGGCATTGTAGGTAAGGACCTGGACCGTTCTTTGAGCAAGTGTGTTGCAGCATGACTAAGCAACACACCAACACAATGTGTACATATTACACTTCCCTAACATGTAGGTCTGTGCTCTGTACAAACACCTTGCATGATTCTCTTCTTGCAACATGCTGGAAGTAACTGCAATACTTACTTGCACAGAGGACAACTAGCATGTAGTGCCAAGCAGTGTCCACAGATCTCTGAATCATGTCACCTGAAATGCCATGATAGGAGTTAGCATGGATATGAGCACTAACACTGTCATATACCTACTGACAATGGACCAAATACTGTTACTTTTGCTCAAGGCCAAATCATGCCTACTTACTGTAACCAGAGGTGCCCATTGACTGTAACACTATGCATTGGATGTCAGATATATGTCTCACTCCACCAACCATGGCCTGACAAGGTGTATGACAAGGTTTACTATCAAAATACAAATGTTCATATACATGAATAGTCAATAATCCAGAAATGACATCATCCTGCATGAATATAATGAGTGAAAATGTTGACTCAATTGATCGACATCAACAGATTCGACATTTATACTGAAAGTGGAATGTGACGGCAGTGTAGGTGCAAACGTACATTAAACACCCACATTGTCATTCATGTGCCTACCCTGCACCCCCTACCCCCTGCAAATTAAATATTCTAACTTTGAAATCACACTGCATTGAGGAAAGGGATACATTTCCCAATCCGCTCTGTACCACAACTCTATTCATAACACCAAGTTCATATTAGCATACTTGCATTTGTTGATATGTAATCTTGATATCCTAACATTAGGCAACATGGAAAGTTGACTAACTAACGTTCGACTTTCCACGTTCACTGAACTAACATTCAACATTTTGATAGTAAACCATATAACAATATTAGACCAGCAGGTCTTGCTGGAAACTGTGTAGTCATGTTCAGAGTCTTATGTCAGCTGGTGGATAGGCAAGTGTCTGACAGTCATACTCTGGGAAGATAGCATTGGGATGCCTGCACTGCAGTGATGCCAGTCACCAGTGGAGTTCACCATCCTCCATTATTGGCATACCCCATCTACCTATTCCCTCTCTGCAGTCACAGTCATTTTCAGTGACCTCTGACTGAGTACATTAGCAGGTGATTGCATATTGGGAGCTGTCACAAAATCTCACACAGAACCAACAGTTATCCAGGATGGCCTAAGACACAGGCAGTTGTTTTCTGAGACACTGACAAAGACTAACTGCTAATGGCTGCACAATATTATCCTGTGGGAAAGTATCCACCCCTGCAAAATATTGTAGTGTCCACACACCACACACAGTTGAGTCATTACACATGGAGTTATGGACACAGAGAGTAATGTAGCCTTTCATTAGTTGGTAAGATGTGGGGATGCATTCAGTGATATGCAACCTATACTGACAGGTTTGGGATGTAAATCCCAGACTTTCACTACTATACTGAATGTGGCAGTCATCACACCTATCATTGTGTGTACCCCTGCTGTGTCACTACGCAGGCGTATCATACAACTGTAGCAGCCACACAGGCGCCATGGTACACCAATACACAGTGTAGATAACATGTCCTATGGAATCTATGTCATGACCGTACATATGTAGTCTGTCTCCTAAATGCTTTGGAGGGGATGTGTATAGCTCCGTACAAAGAGGTGTCAGATCCCACTGTGTACCTTTTGTGAATCCATGACAGGACTAACACATGTCTCACCTGCTCTACACACCTACACCATCACTGTGGTATACATAGTACATGCTGGCGATACAGGTATGTAACACAGACAGTATACCCTATATGAAACAGACCCCCCCCATGCATGTGAAACACACATCTGCTGTGACACACATCATGTGCAGGTTACAAAATGGGACACAACAGTCATAACTTGTGTTGGACAACTGTCTGTACTGGACACAGGATATTTGTAGATGAGTCAATCAACTCTATCACCACAGCTTGTAGTGTATGAGTTCCGAAAACCTTGGTGACACTTATCAAGGGTATCAGACCTACTCACCAGTTAGGGATGCATGAGTACACTGAATGCTGACATTGTCCTTGTTAGCCTGTTATACACATATGAATCTATGGAGCTATGCACTCATAGTGCTGTACCTTGCTGGGACATATTTCTGCTGTGCTGACATGCAATCCTGTGCTGCTTTATTGCCAGTGTGCATCCATAGGTTATTCCAACATACTTCTGAAACAGAAACAGAAACAGGCCCATGACACACCTGTCATTGTGTAACTATACAGCCATTGCAATATCATTCAACATAAGGTACACAAAAGTATGCGGCATACTCATGACAAATGCCAGCATACAGTATCTGTCATTAACCGCTACAAGTGGCATGGCAAAACAACACTGCATTACACAAGTACATGCCAAGTAATATAGTCACCCTGTGCATCAGACACATAGGTTCAGTTCCCTACATTGATGGTGAAGATGACAGGGATGTGGCACAGGTATCATCACTAGCACATGGTGTTGTGTGGGGGTGCAGGTGGCCTAGGCTGACCCAAATGGTTCTTCTCACCTCACAGACTAGTAACCAAACCAGAAGCCAAAAAAACAGTGAAAACTGTTTAATGGAACACAGTAACAGAAACAAAAGGTTTAGCGCTTGACAACGCTACACCTTTTGTTTCTGTTGCTGTGTTCCATTAAACAGTTTTCACTGTTTTTTTCTGGTTTGGTGACCCAAATGGTTGACAGCATATGTGTAACTTAGGAAGGGAAGCAGGTAAGATGGACCATGGAAAGGTGCTGTGTGTGTCTGTAGGTGATCTGCATTTGACAATAGTGTGTGAGTGTATGCATGTACACAGTCAAGATCAGTGCTAACCCTACATGTGTGTATGTTGGAGAGCTTTGGACCATACATGGCAGAGTTGACAGTTTACCATCTCTGGCCCCAAACACAGAAACTGTATCTGCCAGGAGTTGCACTGGCATCTCCATGCCCAAGGTCAGAAGTGGTGCTAGTACCTGACAGTGACTGCTGTCTGCTGGGACAATGTCCCCCATGGGAATGCACAGGACCATGAGTCCATGGCTTGCCATGTAGTGGTGTGGACAGCCCTCTCCTTCTGTAGGGCTGGATGTACTGCCACTGCAGGAGCATGATTGTGCATGGCCACGTGGACTCTCAGCAGATCTGGTTGCTGACCTATATTCAAGAGTCCAACTCCCAACTCCACCCACATGTTCCAGCACAGACAATGTGCGGTCCAAGATAGACACTGTCTCAACCCACCTTTTGTCCACTGCATTAGTGAACTGATCCAGGGTGCCCCCAATGCTGTAGAGGCTGTCACGGATATCAGGCTGTGCTACTTCCATAACCCTAAGCATATGTCTGGTGTTCCATTCAGAACATGCCTGTGCCTCCATGGTGACCCAAAACATGCACCGAGTGACCCATAATCTGACACCCGCAGTAGGTGGTGGAAGGACAGCAGGCCTCCTACAAGAACCCTGTACTGTGTGGGACCTCACCAGCTCTCTGGCTATGGCCAGTGTCTACACTTACTGGAGACATAAGCAACACATTTTCCTGTTCAATGTTCCCACCCTCTGACTGTCCAATATCTGTGGCCTCTGGGGACAGGTTATGTGTGGGTATAATGACTGTGTGCAGTGGCAATGAGGGACAGATTCATCCCCCAAACCCCCCGCCTGTGCCATACTGTGGCTGCCATTATCATCAGATTCTGAGGAGATATGACATCAGGATTTGTAGGGGACAGAGACCAACCCCCCCAGTCACCTCTTATAAGACAGGAAAAAGAAGTACATTAATGCCTGCACTATTATGCTCTGCAGTGCTATGTTGTGATATATGTAAGGCTCTGTACACTGTCATCATATGACAGACCTGTTGAAAACCCAACCTCATATAGTAGCATGTGAGGACAGTACTCTTCCCACTAACAGCTGTAGTTACTTGAAAATAACATCTCATTACACTGCAATCTCATCAGCAACAGTGAGGTACACTGTTGAAATGTGTGTAGACTCTGCACAGTTGACACATATGACACTTTGTAGTGTCCTGACAATACTGGCACATCTATCAGTGTGGTCACACCTACAAAGCATAAATATGAGTCTAACATGTGTACAGTTAGAATATATGTGTGCAGTTGGCAATCATGCTGACAGTACAGCAATGCAGGCACCAGGCCTGGGATACAGTCTAGGAATTGCAATGCTGTAAACCTACATCTATAACAAAGCAGTGTCATGCTTACCAGGAGCAGGACCACGGGCTTGGCCAATACCTGAAGGACCTGTGTAAAGTTGAGCGAGAGGTAATGTCAGTATCACCACATGTTCCACCACCACAAGGTAATACATTCATATATCTTACATTTACAGTAGTTACTATGTTAATTGTATATTGGTCAAAATATGAGCATGACAGTAAACTGCAGTGAAACACTTCTCCCACCAAAAGCAGACAGACCTGACATCCACTTATGACTATGTATGTCCTGACACATTGAATGCTACAGTACTGCAATGCTGATCAAACTCAGCTTACCTGCATGATCCTCTGCCGAGGAAACTGTGGTACCCACATCCACAGTGTTGGGTGTGATGGATGCCTGGAGGTGTTGTGTGTGCCTAGATTTGAAAGGAAGACCTCAGTGGCTGAGAGTGATTGTTCCACTGCAGGCCCTCCACCGGTGGTGCCATGATCCCTGGCTACATCTGCTGCTCTTCTGCATGCAGCATTGATCATGTCCATTGAGCGGTGTCAAAACTGCTCATATGTCTTTCCCTGATGACCAGTGGCATTGATGTTACAGACAAAATCAGCCCACAGTGCCTCCCACTGTTCCCTGTTGTGCCTCCCCTGGACAGTAGGACTTCATGGTATTCATGTAGTGCTTCCACTATTAACTCATTCTCTGCATCCATGAAAGCTGCACAGTATCTTGCATACATGTTCCCTGAAGACAACAACATGGGAACACATGTCAAGATCACATACATGGAAGTCACTATGTAGAGATACAGCAAGGACAGAATGGCTGGCAATATCCCCTGAGTGATCACACATGTCATATGCCACAGTGTACAAACATACTAAGCATATGGATACAGCTAGATACTGGTGATAGTCAGGTTTTCCCATGTGTGCCAAGACAGATACTTCTCTATGTTCATGCAGCTGACACTGGAGTCTATTTTAATGTGTCCCCAAGGGGCAACCCCCTGATAATATATCAAACAGACTGTGCCAAACAAATAGCAATGTGCTGTTACAACCACTTTTAAAGGGAGAGTTTCTTGAACCTAGTGTGCCACATTGACAATATACATTCCACACCTGATGTCTTGCACATTCTCTGTATATGTAACAAATCTGTAGATCATTGACATGTCATTATCACAGTTCTAAGAAAGGCATAATGCTGTAAACACTATTCCCCATAAGTATAGTCAGACATCTGCATCCTGATGTAAACAAGATGGTTAAATACCTTATGGAGTGCAGTACTCCTTTGCTGAAATGTGCTGATAGTTAATACTTTGCATATGCGTGGTCTGTGGGAAGAACAGTTCCCCATAGCCAGCTGCATGCCTTTTTCACATGCTTCTCATCAGCAGGTGACTGCCTCTTAACCAATCTGTGGTTCTGAAATGCTAATTTCAGCCAACACAGCTGATTTGCGCTATCATCAGCCAATTACATGCAATCACAGTACAATACATATAAGGCCTTTATGTAGATTAAGGGCCTATCTGATATGTTATGCTGGACATTACTGGGGTGAGGAGACTACCTCATTGCAGAGGGTAGGTCTGTAGCAGTAACTTTTACATAGAGATGGGTGTGCTACAGGCTGCAGCTGCTGCTGCAGGTAACAGGCATAGGCAGAGAGCATGAACACTTTGGAGGACAACAAGCTGTAGGAGTAACTATGGAAGCTGTGTTAGCCTTGTTGTAGAGGCGGAGCCAGAGTGATGCTACTATTTCCAGTCCAATTAAGGCATGTGTTTTAGGTTAGTATGTTAGGCAACAGTATCACTAACAGAGTACTAGGCCACATGTTTGTTTTGTCCTTCAGCAACATGGGGTCTAATATAACAATATGTCCACTATTTGGACAGTTGTCAGGCCATGTGTTACAGTCTGGTAGTAATTTGGAGCATATATAAGGGCAGTCCATGTTACAAGCAGGTACTTCAAATCTATATGTTACATATAAAACTGTGCTATACAGCACTGTGGGTTTGAAAGGATTGTGTGGTACACTCTGATATTAGTGGCCCTCATTTGCAGCACCTGAGTTGAATTTCTCTGTGAATACATATTAATACATGACATGACATTTTGTGCACTTATACTTATGCTATAGGGATATGCGGTGTGTTTCTATCTGCAGGTCTGTGACTTCCATCAGTGAAATGCAGACATTTAATTTGATGTGCATTGTGTGGATAAAGAGTGCATGATTCAGTCATTATTTCCTGGCCACACAATACTATAATAACAGTGCTACACACCACTGCATTTGAATCCAGGACTGCATGTGAAAAAAGGTACTTTGTTTCCAAGGCATTTAACAGATTAAGCTACTGAGTCATTGTTACAACTGGTGTATTTGTAAGATATATGTGCATACATACAGGCTGTGACAAACATTTTCTACATTCATCAGTATGTGCATGGCTTTATATGGATGTATTTCTACACCAGTGTCCTAGTTGAACATGCATTTTGCCATTAATGCCTTAGTAGGTATGTTTCTACATGTTACTGATAAAAGGGCAAATTTACCTGCTATCACAGGCCTCACTTACATCTATTATTGTGTCTGTGGCTTTCTAGTGGTGTACTATTCAACTAGAGTTCAAGGTAAACTCCCATTTATTCCGTTAATTTTAATCAAGTTTGAGCAGTGCAGCTTCGCTAAAACAGACTTAATGACTGTAACTGGCAATTGCTATGTTTTGTTTAATCCACCTGCTTTAATTATGAGTTGCAGGGCATGGTAGGTTAATGCAGTGTTCTACAGGTGCAATGGTCTTGGGTTTGAAATATGGGAAGGTGTTTATTTTGTAAGTATGTATTACAATTTGAAAGACACATATAGACAATATAGTTCTATTTAGGTGAGCTTTGGGAAGCTGTGCAACACGGAAAGTTGCACAGTGCCACGATAAAATAATATAAAGAAAAGAAAATGGGGAGATAGGAAAATGGTGAAATGGGGAGCTAGCAGGGGAAAAAAACATAGTGAAAAGCAGGAAGTGATATGGAGGAAGGGTGTAGGAAAGAACCATAGCTTTCTATTTCTTGTACAGCAATAACTGTGCACTATGACAGAATTTGTACATGCCTCTGAACTCTCACCTCCAGAGAGAGGGGTGAGGGTGGCATAACTGCATTGTCAAGCCAACTGGACAAAATTATGTGTGTCCAGTGGACACGTGTGAAATGGAGAGCTATGTATGGGACAATATTTAGTTTTGGGACAGGTGCCCATTTTTATTTTTTTAAGGTGAGAGTGGAATGTTGGGGAAGGGATATAGGTACATGATCGGGGTAAGTTGGGTAGGTGAGGATGCATTTGCAAGACAGACAAGACAAACAAGAGAGCAGACAGGGGTGATGTGTGACACATGAGGGTTAACACCTTGGAATCTAAGACACATGTGCCTCCACAAGGTAGCAGCGTGACTCACATCCCCACCCATGGGACTGTCTGCACTGCTCTGTCACTGCCCTGGGGGTGGCAGTGGTGGAGGCTGGGCACCAGGACTAGGCTGTTGCATGTCCTCAATCCAGCTCAGGCAGTGGTCAAACCCATGGTAGACTATCCTCTGCACCAAAACCGGCAGCTCAGCCCAGATGATGACTCCCCCTCCACTACCACTCTCAGAGGGGGCCCGTCCCTGTCCCATGGGGCATTACTACACGACACCACAGGTAGTGCAGGTACAGCAGAGGGACCCCCACTCATCTGGGTTCCAGCCATGCTGGGACCCGGTGCCATGGCCAGATGAAGCAAGGTAGTCGGATCAGCCAGAATCAGCCTACCTTGACCTGCTATGGTAAATGAGGTATAGCAATAAGCTAAGGTTAGTAATAACCAAACCATTGTTAGTATTAACAGAATGGAACATCATATTTATCAATCCAAATACATATTAATGTAAATTATGTGTAACACAACATTAAGTAACATAACAGTCAGTATATTAACATCATGCCAGTGAAAAGTAAACCATAAGGCCAACAAAACAGTTTAACAAAACATGTTACTATTGAATCATAATAAAACATAACGATAATAAATTACATTCTACAGAAATATAGTTAGTTTAAAAAAATATGTTAAGATTAAATCATAATAATAAATAACGATAATAAATAAATGAAGATAAGGGGTGGGGAAAGAGAGGGAAAAACATTCCATTACTAACAATGCAGACTATACCCCTGAAAACACTGATAATAAATACTCTACAGGTGTGTAGTGTCAGTTTTGAATACAGTGACTACAATTCCCCTATAGCTGGTGTAGCACACACATACCTCTGAAGCTGTTGGCATGGGTCAGTATAGGCCAAGCAATAACAAATGCAGGTAAACAACTACACAGTACACTTTCACATAATGTTGACTTATATAACTACCAATGTGTTCTGTAAGTGGAGTTGTTAATACATTGCATTCCATGTAATAATTTTTCTGGTAATCCTGTGACAGACAGATTACGCAGTTTTAGTTACATTATAAGAAATCATGACAGTTGAGATGCATGTTTGTGTACAGTACATAAATTAGATATCCGTCATGCCTTAATTGGCAGGCA
>NC_056728.1:369603789-369643789 GCF_019279795.1 Protopterus annectens | reverse complement strand
CTTACTCCTACTCACATACATATAGTAAAATTGATGCCAGGCAATCCACACAACCTGAACCTATCCATGTATTGGCTGTGTACTGCATGCATCAGACAGAATCAGCCCTGAACTACAGTTCTGTCAACTGCTGCATTCACAAGTTAAGTACCTAACCTACACAGTACTTGTAATGATTACTATAATGTTCTATTATATGTATGGATACGCCTCAGTTATGCAAGGAAATATAGTTAGCTACTTGGGCACAAGTAACATCCACAGTGGACTACAGTTATCCAGTCAACTAGTATGTTTACCTTTATATTCACTAGGTCTCATGTTTGGAATATGGACTACATCAGTCAAGGGAGATGTTAATCAGTGGGGTCACTTGATAATTGGACTACTGTGTATCCCAGCGAAACATGTGCTGTTGTTCACCCACACCCAAAACAGCAGTTTTCCCATATAACTGGTTTAATAATAGGTCAGCAATGGTATATCAGCAGTCCAGGCAAACACAGAGCAGTAGCATAGAAATTGATCCCACATTGTATGTCTCACTAACACAGAAATAACAACTTACATATGTATGCTGTTGATTGTGTGATGAATGACTACTCTCTGTCTGGCAGCTTGTGTGGCTCAGTGGACTAGGGACATTAGCATGGGTGATGCTGTTGATGGTTCTAATCTGGAAGTATTCACATTGTTTGCATGTGAGGTATTATTATGCTGGTGTTTTCTCAGAATGTCAGTCTGTGTGTGGTGTAGCATTATGAACCTCTGTCACATATTAATTACAACAGACAGCTGGAGAATGCCATGGACATTTTGAGTGAAGTGCAGTACAGCAGAAAAAAGGACAGATGTCAGTGTCTGTAATGCACAAAATCCCGGACTGGAGTGCAGGTAGGTGTGGCCTGGAGCCACTTTATAAGTACTGACAATCCCACTGAGCATGTCCATGCACTTAGTTAAACTGAGCGCAATCTTGTTGCCACTTGATCAAAATGACCTGTATGTCTATACATGCATACATATATGCATACACATCCATCTGTCACTATCGCTCTCTCACATATATAGAGTATATCTATCTCTATGTATATTCAAATAGATATATATCAATATATATATATATCAATATATATATATATATATATATATATATATATATATATATATAAATCAATATATATATATATATATATATATATATATATATATATATATATATATATATATATACATATATATATATATAAATCAATATATATATATATATATATATATATATATATATATATATATATATATATATATAGATATAAATCAATATATATATATATATATTTATACATACACAAACATAATTCTTAGTCTCTCCCCATATTTCTACATAACACCTATACATTTCATGCACACACACACACACACACACACACAGCTACATGTATATATACATCCCTGTTATATATAGAAATATGTATGCGGATGTCTGTATTGTCCTACATACCCTAATGCTAGTGAGTAAAGCTGCACTGTCACACATCTATAGTGTTGCTCAGAGGATCCAAAGTAAGGGCTCAGCAGTACATAATGCACTTAACCTACAGACCCCAGTGCCTGCTAGATTTCATCACATAGACAGCAACAGGTGAGTAGGTGGTGTAATATATAATGTTGTCAATGCACACATTGACACAGCATATTGTTCCTGCCTACAGGCTTGCCTATCCAAGTGTAAACAGCCACATATGGACATACTGGTAACTGTACACACATAGCTAGGATAATAGTTATTTAAACAACAAAGTTCACAATAGTAGAAAAGTTTAATTTATTAACAAGATAAAAGCTTTTGGGATACACCCTTCCTAAGCTATCAAAATCAAATGTTAAAATACATCTCATTATATACCTTTCAAAGCATAATAGCACATGACAGCCAACCAATAAAATCTTTCATGTAATTATTATTCAAAACACAATAAATATGCAATAAAACATATAAAAATGTTAGTTTTTAAGTGTAAACATATGAACACATATTTAGATATATCATACAATAATAAAAAAATACTTGTATTTCTTATATTGCATCTGTTTCTCCACTAAATAAGGTTTTATAGTTATCATATTATTCAGACCAGGGAACTTATCAGCATCTAATCTAGTTATCCACTTAAATTCAGCAATGTCCAGTTTATTGTTGATGTCACCACCTCTTATATTTCTGTGTACAACTTCTAATACTTTAAATTTAAATGTATGTGTATCACCATGTTCATTAACATGTTTCACTAAGGCATTAGTTATCACACTTCTTTTAATGTCAGACTTGTGTTCTATTATCCAATCTTTTAATTGTCTTGAACATTTACCTACATAAAAACATGTACATCTTATACATGTACCTAAATAAACTACTAATGATGTATTACATGTAGCCTAATATCTAATATCAAATTTATATTTGGTTGTTGGATATTCAAACTCTAATAAATTGCAAATATTCTTACAACTACAATTGTAGCATGGTAATGTTCCACATTTACCCTTAGAAACTGTTACAGTGTTGACTTTAAAGTCCTTGTAACAAAGTTGCCATCTCAAATTCATACTATTTCTATATGTAAAATATGGTCTATTACCCAATAGGCTTAATAATTCTGGCATGGAAGTCAGTATCCACCAGTTCCTTTTAATAATGTTTTCTATTTCTGCAGTCATTCTGTTATATGTTGTTATATAATGTATCCTAGATATTTTATCATTGCTACGTGCCACATATATCATATTTGTTGATGTATCTCTAAAAAACGAGGGGCTGTTGCCCTTCTATTATCAAATGTTTCTTTCATTATTCCTAGTACTAAACTTGTATTATACCCTCTACTAGTAAAATTATCCATTAATTGTTCCATCTGTTCAGTACATTTATCAGCGGTATTTAACTTACTTATTCGTAGGAATTGTGCCTTAACTGTTCCCCGAAAAACATGTCTAGCATGCATACACTTAATGTGTGTATATCTATTCACCTGGATTTCTTTATTGTGCACACAAGTTTTCAATGTACCAGAAATGTTTGATAGCTGTACATCAAGGTATGATATTTCATTATTAGAAAAATTCATTGTAAACCTCAAAAAAAGGTGTAGTGCAATTTGTATAATCAACACATTTATTCAAAAGCTCCTGATTTCCCTTCCAAATTAGACAGCAATCATCTACAAAACATTGATAGAATAAAATTCTGCCGTTATATTGATTTTTATCACTATAAATGAATTCATTTTCCCATTGATTTAATGTTATATTAGCATATGGCCACTCCAGAAGTTTGCAGATATGGTTGTCTATCAAATAAGAAAGCATTTTTAGTCAATACTATCTCTATCTTACTACATATATTCTCTATAGCTCTACCATTCATACTTGAATTTCTACATAAAAATTCACGTATTGAGTTGATGCCATACATATTTGGAATTACGGTGAAGAGGGAACTTCTGTTACATTATTATTTTTATACCATTGATATAACTTAGATAGAAAATCCCCTGTATCCTTTATATAGCTTTTGCATAATGGTAAATATTGACTTAGAACAACTTGAATATAAACAGAGAGGGGTTCTGTGATCCATCCCCTTCCCGATACTATCGGTCTCATCGGAGGCTGGGACATTGACTTATGTAATTTAGGGATACCATATATATTTGGTGTTCTCGGACATGGAACTGTAAAAAAGTTAAATAATTCCAATGAAATATCACCTTGTAGTTGTGCATCATAAATGAACACTTTTACTTCAGCTATCAGATTTTTGATTAAACTAAACTTTATTCTCTTAAACGTCCTAACATCAGATAAAAACTCAGTCATTAATTCTACATATTGTGACTTATTAAACAGGACTATTACACCTCATTTATCTACTTGTTTTAATATTATATCATTATTTATACACAACTCTATTAGTACTTTATGTTCTTCGTATGTTAAATTATATAAATTCTTCTTTCTATTAATTCCGTTATCATATAATTGCCACATTTCATATTCACATACATTCATGAAAGCATTTAATACTGGACAGTTAATAGGTATAAATGTACTATATTTCTTAAATGTTTTCATATTTTCACTTACTAAGTCTTTAAAAATGAACTTTAAACTAACATTCCTAATAAATACTTTAAGGTCAGTTAATGCCTCCACTATAGTGTCAGTCGCTGTTGGTACAAATTGCAGACCTTTGTTTAACAAATTAATACCTGGTGGTGATAATACAAAGTCAGATAAGTTCACAATACTGTCCTTTTGCTTACTTCTTAATATTAGTGCCGCCCCTGTTTGTTGAGCAATACCGGACTGCTGTTCTTCCTTTTCTCCCATTAGAGTTGGAGTTGCTTCTCTGTTCCAATCTGCCTCTCGATTGCGACTGTCTCCATGTTTCTACTTTCTCGAGAAGCCGAATTACCACTGACTTTGTTGTATTGGGATGAATTTTTAAATGCCTGAGATTTCCTTTCGAGTTTAGTAATTAGATGGTCTACTTATACAAGAGGCTCCAATGGCAGCGGCTGAGCTTTCTAGCTTATTTTGAGCTAAATGTTGTGCCAAGGGGGTTATGTGTTTTGAAAATGCCAGCATATGCAAATTTATATCTGGAATTGTTGAAAAAGTGGCAACAACTAAACATGAAGCTTAGTGCAGACTATATGTCTCTAACAAATGACTTTTGTGTAAATATAGAGCAGGGGCTTACTGAAGAAATTATTAATCTTGAAAATGAAATTGTGAATTCACCAGCATTTAACAATTCATCTGTGACATATCAGCATATGCTTGAAAGAATAAATATGTTTGATAAAAAATTAGAAGCAGTTAAACAATTTAAACTGCTTAGAGGCATTAATGATTATAATCTGGGACATATTTTCTCTTGGCCCAAAGAGAGTAAAATAAAAAATGATATTGCAATTGAGCACTCACAATAAGGTGCTATGTATGAGTTAGATAATTTTGGTGAAGAAAGTGAACTATCTACCAATCAAATGCATGGGAAAGGTAATCTGACCAATGAATTGATGAGGCATGGCCAAGATACGACAGCTCTAATAGCCACTTTGTCCACTACACATAGGCTAGAAAGAGAAGTACAAGAAAATGATTCAACGAATCAGCACCAGACAATCCCCTGTGCATACTTAAGCAGGAACATCACTATCTACACTAACAGAAACTTCAAATGGCATCCATAATGGCGAGGTTTTCCCAATACAATGAAGTCAGTGGTAATTCAGCTTCATGAGAAAGTAGAAACATGGAGACAGTCACAATCGAGAGGCAGCTCAGAACAGAGAAGCAACTCCAACTCCAATGGGAAGAAAAGGAAGAACAGCAGTCCGGTATTGCTCAACAAACAGGGGCGGCACTGATATTAAGAAGTAAGCAAAAGGACAGTATTGTGAACTTATCTGACTTTGTATTATCACCAGCAAGTATTAATTTTTTAAACAAAGGTCTGCAATTTGTAGCAGCAGCAACTGACACTATAGTGGCGGCATTAACTGACCTTAGAGTATTTACTAGGAATGTTAGTTTAAAGTTAATTTTTAAAGACTCAATAAGTGAAAATATGAATACATTTAAGAAATCTAGTACATTTATACATATTAACTGTCCAGTATTAAATGCTTTCATAAATGTATGTGAATATGAAATGCGGCAAATATATGATAACAGAATTAATAGAAAGAAGAATTTATATAATTTATCTCAGGAAGAACATAAAGTACTAACAGAGTTGTGTATAAATAATGATATAATATTAAAACAAGCAGATAAAGGAGGTGCAATAGTCCTGTTTAATAAGTCACAATATGTTGAATTAATAAGTGAGTTTTTATTTGATGTTAAGACGTTTAAGAGAATAAATTTTAGTGCAATCAATAATCTGATAGCTGAAGTAAAAGTGTTCATTTATGATGCACAACTACAAGGTGATATTTCATTGGAATTATTTAACTTTTTTACAGTTCCATGTCCGAGAACACCAAAGATATATGGTATCCCTAAATTACATAAGTCAATGTCCCAGCCTCCGATGAGACCTATAGTATCGGGAAGGGGATGGATCACAGAACCCCTCTCTGTTTATATTCAAGTTGTTCTAAGTCAATATTTACTATTATGCAAAAGCTATATAAAGGATACATGTGATTTTCTATCTAAGTTATATCAATGGTATAAAAATAATAACATAACAGATTTTTGATGGTTACACTTGATATATGTTCCCTCTTCACCGTAATTCCAAATATGTATGGCATCAGCTCAATACATGAATTTTTTATGTAGAAATTCAAGTATGAATGGTAGAGCTATAGAGAATATATGTAGTATGATAAAGATAGTATTGACTAAAAATGCTTTCTTATTTGATAGACAACCATATTTGCAAACTTCTGGAGTGGCCATGGGTATGTCCATGGCCAATACATATGTTAATATAACATTAAATCAATGGGAAAATGAATTCATTTATGGTGATAAAAATCAATATAAAGACAGAATTTTATTCTGTCAACATTTTGTAGATGATTGCTTTCTAATATGGAAGGGAAATGAGGAGCTTTTGAATAAATGTGTTGAATATATAAATTGCACTACACCTTTTTTGAGGTTTACAATGATTTTTTCTATTAATGAAATATCATACCTTGATGTACAGCTATCAAACATTTCTGGTACATTGAAAACTTGTGTGCACAATAAAGAAATCCAGGTGAACGGATATACACACATTAAGAGTATGTATGTTAGACATGTTTTTCATGGAATAGTTAAGGCACAATTCCTACTAATAAGTAGGTTAAATACTGATGATGACAAATGTACTGAACAGATGGAACAATTAATGGAAAATTTTACTAGCAGAAGGTATAATAGAAGTTTAGTACTAGGAATAATGAAAGAAACATTTGATAATAGAAGGGCAACAGCCTCTCCTTTTTTTAGTGGTACATCAACATATATAATATCTGTGACATGTAGCAATGATTAAATATCTAGGATACATTATATAACAACATATAACAGAATGACTGCAGAAATAGAAAACATTATTAAAAGGAACTGGTGGATACTGACTTCCATGCCAGAATTATTTAGCCTATTGGGTAATAGACCATATTTTACATATAGAAATAGTATGAATTTGAGAAGGCAACTTCGTTACAAGGACTTTAAAGTCAACACTGTAACACTTTCTAAGGGTAAATGTGGAACATTACCATACTACAGTTGTAGTTGTTGTAAGAATATTTGCAATTTATTAGAGTTTGAACATCCAACAACCAAATATAAATTTGATATTAGGTATTAGGCTACACGTAATACATCACTAGTTGTTTATTTAGGTACATGTACAAGATGTACATATTTTTATGTAGGTAAATGTTCGACATGATTAAAAGATCAGATAACAGAACACAAGTCTGACATTAGAAGAAATGTGATAACTAATGCATTAGTGAAACATGTTAATGAATATGGTGATACACATACATTTAAATTTAAAGTATTAGATGTTGTACACAGAAATATAAGAGGTGGTGACATCAACAATAAACTGGACATTGCTGAATATAAGTGGATACCTATATTAGATGTTGGTAAGTTCCCCGGTCTGAATAATATAACTGTAACACCTTATTTAGTGGAGAAACAGATGCAATATAAGTAATACAAATATTTTCTATTATTGTATAATATCTCTAAATATGTGTTCATATGTTTACACTTAAAAACTAACATTTTTATATGTTTCTTTGCATATTTATGTGTTTTGAATAATAATTACATGAACAATTTTATTGGTTGGCTGTGTCATGTGCTATTATGCTTTAGAAGATATATAATGAGATGTATTTTAAAATTTGATGTTGATAACTGAGGAAGGGTGTATCCTGAAAGCTTTTATCTTTTTAATAAATTAAGCATTTCTACTATTGTGAACTTTGTTTTTTAAGTACGGTCATTGTGTTCTCGGTGGTTTGCTACAGTTAACTCGTTAACCAGTTTTATCTATAATAACAGTTATCTCACTGCTAGGATATTAGATGCAGATAACCATAGGAAGCAATATCACTCAGCATGCCACAGATGCTGTTCAACACAAGCCTAGTTTGTGTAATCCACAAGTAGTTTTTTCTGCATGTGTGTGTGCGCGCGCGTGTGTGTGTGTGTGTGTGTGTGTGTGTGTGTGTGTGTATCCCCCTTGCCAAACAACTGAGAGGCCCTCATTTACTATCAAACTGGAATGGTTATGCACTTTTTGGCCCTGTAAATTGCTGTTGGCTCTCAAACTGCCCTCTTCTACAAGGCCTGATGACATCATCTACCTTAAGACTACCAGCTCCCATTGCAGCATCCAACTTAAGCCATTGTGCATGCGATAAGTATTGTGATCTATAGTGTATAAGGCCAGATAGGCAGGGATTTAATCTCATTACCTGCCACTTGGCGCATGTGTGTGTGTGTATGTGTGTGTGTGTGTGTGTGTGTGTGTGTGTGTGTGTGTGTGTGTGTGTGTGTGTGTATGTGTGTTTGTGTATGGGTTTGTGTGTAGTGTGTATCCCCCTGCCAAACTACTGAAAAACCCTGATTGCCTCTCAGGCTGCAATGGTTATGCACGTTTTGGCCTTGTAAGTTGCTGCTGGCTTCCAAATTGCCCTCTTCTACATGGTCTGATGATGTCTTCTACCTTAAGACTACCAGCTGCCATTGCAGCTTCTGATTTAAACTGTGATGCATGTGATAAGTGCTTTGATCTATAATGTGTAAGACTAGATAGCTAGGGGTTCTATTCTCAATGCAGGCTACTTGGTGCATGCATGTATGTACGTCCATATGTCATAAAAATGATCACCTCTATAACTTGCAAAGAAGTAGAGTTTTGCAGAATTTTAGTTGTAGCCCATGATGTGGCCCTCAGAATGCCTGATGACAACATGGCCTGCTGATGTCATCAAGCATAATATGTCTTAAACCGACAGTATTATCAGTCATGTGGTGTGTTGCATACAGCATGTTCTGTGATCTGTACTGTGTACTATTAAATGGGTAATTCTTCTAATCTACATGCAGCCAGCGTGCACTATGTGTGTGCTGTACCATGTCCTGTATGCAGTAATTGGAAGTGGTGCTATCCTCAATGTAGTCATGTTTGTATGTGTGTGGCTGTTAGAGCAATTTACCTCAGCTTATGGAACCACAGGATGTTTGAACTTCACTAGCATAATGGCCATATAGCCATCACAATCATAGATACCTGTATACCCTTATTTACATGATCAGCACATATTGCCCCAGTCCAAGAGGGACAAAGGCAGAAGCCTGTGTTGAAATGACTGCTGCCCAGCCAGTAATACAGATGGCATGTGCTGAGGTACTCTGCTTACCATTAGCCAGGGCTCTGTTGCAAAGTTGAGTTAAAGTCTGTTAGAAAATCTCTCCCACCAGCATGTATTATTAATGTCACATAGTAGGTTAAGGTCTTTACAGTGATTAATCCATATACTGTGCCACCTACAGATATGCAGCATTTACAATCAAGCACGGTCACATATTGCCACATATGCAAAGCAGAGATCACCTCTGAGTAGTCTATGTACCATAGGCTACAATGACACTCATTTCAGATGATCCCCATTAAACACATTCTAAAGACATGAAGTTCCCTTGTGAAGGACCATACTGTTATGTGCAAGTGCCAGTACTGTTTGGAAAGGTCCATTATGAAACAGCCATTGCACTCAGATATTGGCATGCTGAGGGAAGAGTACATGGAGGTTATGAGCATGTCAATTATGGGTGATTTTGCCCTCAACTATGACACACAATTCCTGTCATACCACTGTGGAGAAATAGAGATCTCAGACACATTAGGTGTAAACCTGTGTGGACAGGTCTCTGTGCCCAATTCTTTCACCCCTGAGTATGTACATCACAAGTTGTGACTGATGTTCTATTTGACAGGTGCATAGGTGTTACTGCTGCAAATTATATTACATATATATTTATATGGAGTTTATGGCCAATACTGTGTCAACAGGCATTTGTTCATCACTACTCTCTTGTATGACATTGACATCACTCATAGGTTCATAGGTTCATAGGTAGGTACTAGACTATCAGCCCTGGGGCCTATACAAGCCCAGCCAAAAAGGTACACTGGCTTTTGCCACCCAAGAAAATTATTTTCCTGTGCTACTGTTAAGCAGAGCCACAGAGGTGATCCCTGGGGTGAATTTCCTATTTCCCATCAAATCATCAAGATTTTTCTTGAAGAGTGCTAATGAGGAGCTTTGTTTGATAAAGATAGGTTGTTTATTCCAGAGTATGGGAAGTCTCTGGGACAGGAATCTATCCCTCCGGCATGTTCTGTTTATTGTGGTGTCAAGGTTTAGGCCCCTAGAGCATGTAGTTCATTTGGATTGGGATTTCTTTAAGTGGACCATGTCCAACAGCTCTGGGTTTGACATAGCTTTGTATGTTAGGCAGAGATCACCTCTGAGTAGGCGATATGTGACGGAGTAAAGCTGGAGTTTTTTGAGGCAGTCTAAGTAGGGCATCTGTTTGAGGCCAGTAATCCTCTTTGTGAGATATTTCTGTAGCCTTTCCAGTTGTTGTAGATGTCTTGAGAGGTACATACCAAAAGGGGCGTTGTACTCTATAATGGGTCTAATGAGTGATGAGTAGAGGGGAACAATGACCTCTTTTTTTCTGGATGAGAAACCTTTTGTGATGAGGTGTGCCACGTAGAAGGATTTCCTGACTACTGTGGTGATATGATTATCAAAGGAGTGACTACTGTCCGTCTGTGTCCCAAGGTCTCTTATCACACTTTCGGTGTTAAGTATACTACCATCTATGTTGTAGATCATGGGTACAGAGTTTTTACCAAAGGGGATGACAATGCACTTTTTGGCATTGAGCTTGAGGCCATGGCTTTGACACCAGGCATCTGTCTCAGTGAGGCCCTTTTGTAGGATGTCCACAATATTAGGAGTTTCGATTATGGCTTCTAGTTTGCAGTCATCTGCGAACTTCATTAGTCAAAGACCTTCTGTGTTAGCCTGTACTTCAGTGAAGTAGATACCAAACAGGAGAGGACCCAGGACTGAACCCTGTGGTACTCCACTTGTCACTGGTCTGAAGTCAGATGTGGAGTCTGCTACTTTCACAGTGTGGGTACTGTCAGCGAGCCAGTTGGCAACCCATCTTGTGATATAGGCATTTATACCTAGTTTAGTGAGTTTATCTATAATTCCAGCATGAGGTATTGTGTCGAAAGCCTTGGCAAGATCTAGATAGGCTGTGTGAACCACCTTACCCTTGTCTATGGCTTTGGTGAATGCTTCAAAGAAGTCTATCAGGTTTAAGAGACATGATCTGCCTTTTACAAACCCAAACTGGGTGGGATCCAGAGTTTGGAGATTACCAATGTCTTTGTTTATAAGTTCCATGATGATACATTCCATGGCCTTGCAGACCAGGCTCGTCAGGCTAACGGGACGGTAGTTCCCGGGGTCCATGGTGGCTCCCCTCTTGTGGAGTGGGATAACCATTGCTGTGCGCCATTCAGCAGGCACAAAGCCTGAGGTGAGGCTATGATTGAACATGGTACTTAGGTGGGGTGCCAGTTCATTCTGTAGTTCATGTAGAATGCAGCCTGGGATGTGGTCTGGTCCCATGGATGCTGTGTTCCTGGCTTTGGAGAGTATAGTTTTTACCTGTGCAGCCGTGATTACAGGAACTTTGCATTCTTCCAGTATAGAGATGGGCTCTTTAGGAGGTGAGAGGGGGGTAAAGTTAGCACTGAACCTATCTGCCAGGATGTTGGCAATATCAGTTGGGTCTGTATATTTAGTGCCATTGTGCTGCAACTCAGAGCAGATCTGAGTGTTGCCATTGAGATTCTTGACATAGCTATAGAATGCTTTGTGGTTGTCTTTAGAATCAGTGGCAATTTTGTTTTCAAAACTAGCTTTGGAGGATTTTATCATGGATCACAGCTTCTTACTGATGCTGATGAGGGAGCTCCTCCACTCATGGGATTTTACTCTCTTTTGCAAGAGTTTCTTCCTTCTGTTGTACAGTTTGTTTATGGCACGGGACCACCAGATTGGCTTCCTTTTTTGGAGGATAGCATCTTGGTTCTGTTTGGGATAGCACGATCCATGCACTCATGTAAGTGCTTATAAAGTGCAATTGTGTAGGATTCAGTAGTTGTAACTGTATTGTCCATCTGCATGGGTATCATGAAGTTCACCACTTCTGTCTTAAGAAGCATGAAGTTGGCTTTGGAGAATTTTTTTACCATGGTTTCCTTAATGGGGGGTGGAGGCAGGTGGTGGATATCTAGGGTAATTAGCTTATGGTCGGATCGGACCAATGAGGCATTGACTTCAGGTGTGGAACACCGGTCACTCATATTGGTAATGACTAGATCTAGGATATTGTTTCCCCTGGTGGGGGTGTGGATAAGTTGATCCAGGGCATTGGAGTTTATGAATTCCAGAAAGCATTGAGCGAAGGAGTTGGTACATGAGTAGTTTTCCCAGTTAATGGTGGGGTAGTTGAAATCACCCATTATTAGGGTGTTTGGTTGAACCCTAATATTTTCCAGTACATCAAGAAAAGAGGAGTGGGAATCCTGGGGCATGGTGGGTGATCTGTAGCAAGCTACAGTTTGGATTGCAGTTTTGCCCAGAGTTAGTTGCACTTGGATATCCTCTGCTGCATTATGCTGAGCAACTAGTCTGGAGGTGTGGATATCCTTAATGAATATGGACACACCTCCGCCTTTGACAGACTCCAGGAGTGCTCACACTTTAAGGGAATCAGACAACATTGTTAGCCACAGACAGGCAGTTTTCACTTGTATTGTGGTTAAATGGATTCCAAGCAGTAGAGAACCCAGGACTGAGCCTGTTGAACACTACTGCTTATAGATCAGCTATTGGAGGTGGATGTACCTATGTTGAGTATGTGTGTCATCAATGGGCCACTAAGTGACCCCTGCAATGATAGTATTGTGGATGCATAAGTGGGTGCTTTGTACATGATGCCTGATTGAGGGATATAGTCAGATGGCTTGGCTCAGTCCATAGGGTTGTGTCCCCTGATGCCCCCTCACCCAGGTCCTTGGTGACTGCCTTGGAAATGTCCACCACATTTAACAGTCATGATCCCCCTGTCACTCATCCAAACTCTGTACAGACATCTGTGTATAGATCACATATATGTGTGCTGATCAGCTCCATGATGATTGCCGCTATGGCCATACAGATATGGATTCTCAGGCAAAGAGGTCTATAGTGCTGGTGATCAGTGCATGCAAAACCCCTGTGCAAGGGTATAACAGTTGCCCATGTCCAGTCAGTGGGGTTCAGCCAGTGGTTTCAGTGTGATTGCAAGGTGTTACCAATGGTGTTAGTAATCCATTACACATCCCATATAGAATGCAACCTGGGATGTTAGCATGTCCAATAGATGCTGTTTATCAACCATAGAGAGGCCATTTATGACCTGCTCTGTAGATAATGAAGTTATGGGACAGGTTGTAGGAATGTCATATGTCACATGTGTTGGGGAGAGGGAAGTATAGTTGATGCAGAACATGTGGGACTACAGGTTAGCTATGGCTACAGACCCATTCTATGTGGCATCATTAAGCATAAGTTCGCCGACAATCTGGGCCTATGCTTTGGGGTTACACATGTAACTACAATGTGCTTTGTGGTTCTGCATTGTGTAGGTGGCTAATTTTGTCACTTACTGTGTCTACACAACATCACAACATTATGTTGTTGTTGTAGCTAAGGAGGGTGTGTCATCATTTGAGGTGGGGCACCTTCACCCCAACTGTCACACAGCAATGTCCACCTCCTAGTGTACAGCATGATAATGGGAGTTGTCCACCTGGCATGTTTGCTGTGCCATAAGGAGCCTGTGTTCCTCCTGTCAGGTACAGCCAAGTTCATGCAGTTGTAATGCTGCTGCCATAATACATGAGTGTACAGCTCTGCATACATGTTGTCTCATGAGAGGGGGAGGTGCAGTCAAACTATGTAAACCACCTCTTGTGAGGTAATAAATGGCTTTGTTGAAATATATGTCTGTATTGTTTGCAAGAAAAGGTTAGTGCTGGTAGTTTTAATGACACTGATCTGTGGTCAGATCCTACCAGGGAGGACCTCATGTTGGGGGGGCTGCTGTGGTCACCCATATTGATAAACACATGTTGCAATATGTTGATTTCCCATTGGGGGATGTCACTGCACTGACATTGTAGTTAAGGACGTAGACTAACTTTGGGCAAGTGAGCTGCAGCATGACTAAGCAACACAGCTGGTGGTCACTTAATGCTACCCCACAACATGGTGTAATGATATATCTTGATATATCTTGATAGACACATGTACATACAAGTATACACAATGGGTGTCTGGATACATGGAGCTGCTCCTGTAGTCAGCTATTGCTTGATTATATGCTCTTCCAGTATTGAATGGCACAAACATTATCTCTGGGAAATCACAGTGTTTCACAAAATCTGGATGTCTATCTATCCTTAATGAGTATGTACACACCACCTGTATTACCTTGAATACTGTCATTCTGAGGTGGGAAGATGTGAATGGACATGTAATCTGGTATGCCTGTGGTGTTGTCTCCATCCTTGAACCAGATGTCCTTGATTGCACACATGTCCCCATAATCCAGGATGGATACATATTACACAGAGTGGAGTTTAGTGTTGCCATACCCACCGTGTAGCAGCATAGTCATGATGTTGTATACAGATGGTGTTCTAACTGACAACTTTTCCCTGAACAGTGCATCTAAGATGCATTGTGGGGGGTGTCAGTAGCTATGGCCATTACTCCAAATCTTAGTGGTGAGAGAAGAACACCATTACTGTTGAAGCAGTGATGTCTGTTGAGCAAGACATCTCAGGTAGACATGTAGTAGATCCCCTGACAATGACACCACACACTAAGGCAATTATTGACTTCCATCAATTTACATGTGTATGGAGCCATCACCCCAGGTGAGTGTCAACTGCAGCCAAAAGGTATGTGTATACCTGCGAGAGATACAGTGTGGCTAAGCACAGTTTTGTGTCTGCATACAGGCTGGTGATGTATGTCCCTAGTTGTAGACACCTGCAGCAACTATGGTGTCAACATTATATTTATTGATATCCCTTGATTTGTGACAATGTATAGTAAGGCCTATTGTTTCAAACCACAGACAGCTATCTGTGACCTGTGCCATATGTAGACACTTGACATAGACATCAATGTGTCTCCCAAAGTAATCACCTCTGACTAAGAGGTGTGATTTTATGTTTTGCCTTGGGTGTTTGACCAGGGAAACAGTGGTGCATGCAGCATTATGTGTACTGTGCCCTCCAGAGTCAGGATGTTCTGAGATGTCTGTTTGGCAATGTGTCTGGTAAGGAACTACACACATGCAGGTGTGTGTGATGTGGGTGCGGGTGGTGCAGGATGTGAGCTGTGCATGTTTGCATAATGATAATTGCCATATGTAATGACTGCTGTTGGAGATACCATGGCAGCATGGTGGGAAATGCAGTCACATCTATCACATGTTGTGTTTGTGTGTCATAGGAGTAGAGGGGTGGGGGCACTCCCAACACCTCAGTACTAGGTCCTGAAAAGGTAGGGTCATGCTGACACACCCTTGGGATTGACATCCTAACATTATGTTGGCCTTGCAAGTGTACGATGCCTGTCAACCAACTAGACAGCACACTGGTTGTTTTTTGGTATGATGTGAGAACACATACATGTGTGTTGGGTACATAGCTGTGCAGTATGACATGCTTAAGACATGTGGCAGGTGGACACACATTGGCCAAAGGTGGCCAGTCTGGTACAGTAGGCATCACAGCTATGCCATGCAGATATGCACCAGTAATGTGAAAGTGTCATCTACAATGGCTCACTGGTAGTGTGCTGATTGTTACAGCAAGACTGGATATCTATATCAATGGACACTGAAGATTATATTGTGGCACTACAGCAGTGCTACTAATCCCCCTCTTGTCAGTTTTCTAGTGACATGTCACCAACCCTGGAACAGGTGGCATAACACATGCAAAAGCCATCTGATTGCCCAGTTTGCTAATCAAGGCATCTACTTGGAAAAGAGTATGTGAAGCCTACATAGCCTTTCATGATGTGGGACAGCTATGTAGATGAGCAAACAGGATGTGTCCTGCTTTTCATCATGGGCTTGTAGTACCATTTTGCATGTGATGACAGAAAATGTATCGGAGCATGGTATCCTATGTGAGAGCGGTGTCAGTGAGACCAGCATTAGTAATTGCCAGGCATCAGCTATTCTGTGGATCCTCCTGCTTTCCACAGTATTTTCTTCTTTCTTTCTTTTTTTTTTTTCTTTCTTCCTTTTACATTTGTTTACTGGGAAGGTCAGACTGGACACAGGTCCTTTTTCAGAGGAGGCCTGGGGAGAAAAGTTCCACAAATAAGACAAAAATTTACAAAATCTTTTGCACAGGCAATAATCACATAATACATCAAGATTATAGAATATCAGTTATACATATTTGGAAAGGAAAATTTCTGGCAGCGGTCACAAAGAACATCAATAATAAAACAAACAATTATAAACATTTAATTTATTGAATTTTCAACATAACTTTGAGGAGAAAGCATTAATATGGTAAGGCTTTTCAGAAGGACTTAGCTGAGTAAAAACCCCGGGTAGCAATAGAAATGTAGTGAGAATGGTGAGTGATTGAAATGTTAAAGGGGAATGGGACAGTTTGGATTTAAGCAGGATAGATTTAAGTTTGTTTTCAAAATTATGTTTATCAGTAATTGCTCATAAGTCGGCGGAAGGTGTTCCAAAGCTTAGCTATACATGATGAACAAGGTAACTAGCCAGCTATTTTGTTTACTTTAGCAATTGTTAACAGAGCCTTATTACTTGAGCATAGAGGATGAGTGGTACTATAAGATTGCACTAGATTTTGAACAGCAGGGATTTTTTTCAGGTTGGTGTATTAGAGCGTGAAGAGTAACAAGTTGGTTATAGGTAAGTAAGTTAGGTAGTTCAAGCCACTTTAAGTGTTTGATTGCTAAGCAATGGTGTTCTCTATAATTGAGGCCCTTAGCAAATTTTGCCATTTTATAGTAGCAGATTTTTAATTTTGTAAGGTCACCCTTTGCTAGATTAGTAAAAATGGATGAGGCAATACAGAAGAGTGGAGATTAGATGCGTAGTTGCAAGGGCCACTTTAGTATTGTTTGTTAGGTACTTTTTGTGTCTATAAAGACTACCTAGTTTTAACTTTTTTGATGGTGTGGGATAAATGTAGGTCAAATTTGGGTGAGCAGTCAATAGTGACATGTAAGAGTTTAGTATGAGGTACATGAGAGATGATGGTGAGGTTAGTAGATGATATAGAGAAAGGAGGTGGAGGGTCAGGGGAGGTTACCTGGAAGAAGTGCATAAGTTTTATTTTGCTTGGATTTACAATGAGTTGTGAAAGAATGCCTATTGGGTTATTGATTGTAAGTGTTATAGAGAGGATGATGCACATATTAGGGTAGTGTCATCCGCATCTGGATAAGGAAAGCTTGTCTGGTGGCAGTATGAAGTTTGTTAGCGAAGAAAGGAGTGGCCCAAAGAAGGATTCCTGTGGGGTACCTAAATTTGCAGGGAATAGAGGAGATAAATTGCTTTGACAAAGTACTGCTTGTTTACATCCTATAAGATATGCTTTGAAACAGTAGACAGTGGAGCAACTAAGGTTTAATTCTAATAGAGTGTTTAGAAGTTTGTAGTGAGAGACTGTGTCAAATGCCTTTGACAGGTCAAGGAAAGTAGAGGAGACAATAAGACCACTATTCCTATAATGGTTGATTGTATGGGAGAAGGATAAGAGGACAGTGGAGGTACTGCGGTAGGGTCAAAAGCCATGCTGTGACTTGGAAAGGAGGTTATTATTGAGAAGATGAGACATGAGTTGAGAATGGAAGCATCTTTCAAGGATTTTAGAGAGAGGGGACAGGGTGGCAATGGGTCTGAAATTGGAATTTTCTGCTGAGCTTCCTCCTTTATGTAGTGGAATGATGTGGGATATCTTCCATTTAGGGGTTTGGTGTTCAGTTATAGATCTATTTATTAAATGCAAACAGGGTAGGAAATGGCTTCTGCTGCTAGGTTTAGGATCTCTGTGGGAGGTTTATCAGCTATAAGAGAAGAGTGGTGGGTTTACGTTTACATAGTTTTTTTATAACATTAACTGGAATAGGGTGAAAGGATAAGGTGTTGTTGTTAGAGGTAGGTTTAAGGATATCTAGTGGAATGTTCATAGAATCTTTCGCAAGAGCTAATATAGATTCCATAAAGTACTTGTTGAATAGGGTTTTAATGTTGCATAAGTTGTCAGGAATTGTAGGGTACTGATGCTGCCAGGGTGGAGGATTTTATTGATAGTGGCCCAGAACTTTTTTGGGGTTGTTTTGGTGTTGAATTTCTGTGTTATGGTAGACATTTATTTTGTCGAGTTTATTTTTTGGCTAAGTTTCTAAGTTGCTGGTAGGTTTGTTTTGTTATGTGGGATTTAGTATCTGTGGATAGCTATTCTGCATAGTTTGATTTAGCCCTAATGGTCTACATTGGTGCTGATTTGCCTAGGATGTTTAAAAAAGTGAAGTTGAAATAGTCTGTGGCTTTATCAAGTGGGAGATGTTTTAGTGGTTGCCAATTGCAGGAGTTTAGTGTGGATATGAGAGTTTGGGGGCAGAAATTCTTTTTACATCTAATAGTGATGTGTCTAGTATAGTTTTCTTGATGAGTTTTTCTTCTAAGGATAAAGGTAATGAGATGGTCACTTAGGCTGTCTGTGAGACAGCCTGCCAGTAGTGAGGGATTAGGCTTATTGGTGAGTGTCCATTCAAGTAAGGATTCTTTTTTTGTGTGTTTATCTATCCTTGTGGGTGAATGGATAAGTTGGGTGAAGCCATGAAGGCTGATATAGATAATTTGGATGTACTACTACAGTAGGCCAGTCGATATTGGTGTCCCACATGATGATAGTTTCTTGTGGTAGGGTTTGTGAAGCCCAGTGGAGAATGTGGTCTAGTGTAGATGACTTGTCTCCATGGGGTATGTAGATGCCAAGTAAGTTAAGATGTTTATGTGTGTTGATCTTCAGTTTACCTAGTATAATTTCAACTTAGCCAAAGACAGGAGTGGTAGGATGAATGTGTTTAGGGTTGAGATGATTTTTGTAGAGAATGGCTACACCTTCTCCTTTTTTGTTATGTCTATCTATCCTATGTATGTTATAGCCAGTAGGTGCGATATCATCACTATTAATGTCAGTTATGAGCCAGATTTCAGTAAGTAGGACTATGTTGGGATAGTAATGGGCCAGAGTAGCATGAAGTTCATGGGATTAGTTTAGGATGCTTCTAATATTTAGATTTAAGAAAAGTAGATCAGGTTTATGGTGGGAAGGTTGAAAATATTTAGCGGGTTTGGATTTGGGTATGAGTGGGCTGGGTTTATAGTAGGACCGGGGTCAGGGTGTATATATCTGCTAAGTGTTAGATTTTTTTGCTATATTGGCTATTGACTGAAATAAGTCTTTTTATAAGGTTATTATATTTTAAGGAAATAGTTGTGTGTTTAGGTTGAGATAGAATTGCATGGTAATGGTGTTCTACATTTGAGACATTTGTTAATGATGGAAAAATAATAAAATGGTTGAATGTTGTATGGAGATGGTAGATCAAGGTAGTCTTAAAATGGTCAGAGTGATGCAGAAATGCCTGATGATAGGAAATGAGACTAGTGGCAAGAAATAGGAGAAGGCTAGATATGGTAAGATATGATAACATTTTGGAAGTTTTGGCTATGTACATGCTGGTAGGTTGAAGTAGGTATTAGTGTAAGATAGGAGGTGTGGATGGGGTTAGTTAAGTGGATGGGTGATTTGTCTAGCAATTAGGAAGTGTGGTTTATAGATTGGACAATAACAGTGATTGATAAAGGGTGCTAAGGGGTATGTCTAATAAGTTATAAATGTATTTGATGTGGGTGTGGGTGGAAATGGGGGTAGGGTAGGGGAGTGGAATGAAGCCTGAGCATATAAACAGCAATCAGTGACTAAAGCACTGAACTCTGTGACTCCTGCAAGGTAGGTAGCTAAGCCAGTGCAGATAACAAAGAGCAGGCCACAGAGAAAAAAAAATCTTCCCAGGGTAGAAGGTCAAGCATTTTCAGATTTTATTTTCTCAGTTATTAGATCACTATGCAGTAAGACCTTAGTCACCTAGTTTTAATCAGCATAAGACAGAAACACTTTGTGGGGGCTTTTTTGTCTGTTGCAAATGCAATGAGCCTAGTGGTATGGAAATTGTATATAGGAGTCAAAAATAGGGGGGATACAAATGGCATTCCGATGATGTGCTGCTGTCATTAAGAAACAGGTGCTTATTATAGTAGCTGGAAAACACATACAATGTACTTATAGTAGCAATAGATGTAACAGATGCCCGTAGATAACGTGTATGTCATAGGCTGCACAATTCTTTTCAAGAATTCAGGGAGTTGCAGGCTGTAAAGATAGTGTGCAGGTTGGTTGCATGCAACCTATGATGAGGGAGAGAGATGGGTGGTTAGGTTGGTGTGGGATAACAGGATAATTACATGCATAGGTAATAGAGAAAGCTGTGGAGAGTAACCAGTAGGAATACAAATAGAGCAAAGAAAGTTAGGAAAGTTAGAACAGGCAAATTAACTGCAGAGGACAAGGAAGGAGGTAAGAAAAATAGATGGGTGAGGAGATACACGGTTAGAAAAACAGATAGCCACTTAAAAGACAGTATTCTAGGTAACAGAATGGTTTGGTTACACATACTAAAATGCAGTTTAACAATTAAAATGGGTTAGTGGTTTCAGCAAATAGCTAGAAGTATGAATCCACAACTTACATGACTGCATGTACACTTTCCAAACTTTATTATCATTAGAAAATGAGGCTACTAATATTATTTAAGCAGTAAATGCAGAATAAATTAAAAGATGTGAGCAAATGCTCGACTACTAATCAATGCTTTCCTTTGGATACAAGCAATCACTATCATAAGCCTTGGTCGTTTTCATAGCAAGGTACATGAGAAAACAGGCTGCAGGTTATTGTTCACTTGGAAAGGTAAGTAAAAAATACATGAAATGAGCTGATGCTCAATTAAGCACTACACAATGAACATAGTTATGAATGTCCCTTAAACAATCACCCTAGATGTAGGAGGTTAGCAGTCACTGTTAACAAAAAATAAAAACAAACATATGCATGTACCATGAAGTGTTATTTACAGGGCTACAACATATTAATACTGTTAAAATACCATAACAGATTATGTGAATAACAGCACGCACATCACCGGTAGAGCCTACGAGTATCCTAGCTGGAGGGGGTTCCAAAGATGGTGAGGAAATGCTACGTTTATGTTATAAAGTCACAAGACATAATGGGAGAAGAAAAGAGACTGATGTGCTTGGCCTCAGCTAGAGTTACAAATGAGGGAGAGAGCCCTGGATTCCAATTGTCAACAACAGAAAACAATCATTGACTAAAGCACTGGACTCTGTCAGTCTTGCAAGGTATGTAGCTAGCCAGTGCAGATAACTAAGAGCAGGCTACAGAGACAAACATATATAAATGATCATCCCAGGGTTTCAGGTCAAGTATTTTCAGATTTTATTTTCTGAGTTATTAGAGCACTATGTAGTAAGACCTTATTTATCTAGTTTTAATCAGCATAAGACAGAAAACACTTGTGGGAGGCTTTTATGTCTAATGCAAATATAATGAGCATAGTGGTATGGAAATTGTATAGAAGGGATGGGGGAGATACAAACGACATTCTGGTGATGTACTGCAGTTATTAAGAAATAAGTGCTTATTATAGTATCTGGAAAACACATACAATGTTCTTATAGTAGCAGTAGATGTAATAGATGCCTGTGGATAACATGGATGTTCTAGGCTGCACAATTCTTTTCAAGCATTCAGGGGGTTGCAGGCTGTAAAGATAGTGTGCAGGTTGGCTGCTTGCGACAATGTACTTATAGTAGCAATAGATGTACTAGACGTCCACAGATAATGTGTATGTCCTAGCTTGCACAATTCTTTTCAAGGATTTAGGGGGTTGCAGGCTGTAAAAATAGTGTGCAGGTTGTTTGCTTGCAACTTGAATTACAGCACATACATCAACGGTAAAGCCTACAAGGTAATTGTGTCCTTCCATTACACACTGCTTGGGTAATGTCCAACTGCAGAATACCTGTGTAAAACCTGTAACTTACATTACATTTCCCTAATGTGTTTATATGTGCTCTGTACACACACCTTGGATGACTGTCTTCTTGGAACATACTGGAAGAAACTGCAATACTTAGTTGCACAAAGGACAACTAGCATGTAGTGCGAAGCAGTGTCCCCAGATTTCTAAGTCATGTGACATGAAATGCCATGAAAAGGGTTAGCATGGATACGAGCAGTAACACTGTCATACACCTAGTGATATTGGACCACACACCATCTGTTATGCTCAAGGCAAAATCATGCCTATTGACTCTAACTGGTGGACCCCTTTGAGTGTTACGCTATGCAATGGATGATGGGAATATTACTCACTCTACCTACAATGGTCTGACAAGGTGTTTGACAATATTAGGCCAGCAGGCCTTGCTGAAAACTGTGTAGGTTATCTATTGAGTGTTATGTCCACTGGTGGGCAGGCAAGTGTCTAACAGTCCTAATCTGGGAAGATAGCATTGAAAGACCTAAGCTGCAATGACGCCAGTCACTAGTGGATTTCCCCAGACATCATTGATGGCATACCCCTTCTAGCCATTCCCTCTCTGCAATCACAGCCACTGTCAGTACCCTCTGACTGCTTACATTGACAGGTGATTGCATATTAGGAACTGTCACTGAATCCCACACAGAACCAATAGTTAACCAAGATGTCCTGTGACACACATTCAGTTGCAGCCTAAGCCACTGACAAATACTAAATGCCAATGACTGTGCAATACTCTCCATTGGAAAGTCATCCACCCATGTGAAATATAGCAGTGTCTGCACACCACACACAGTTGAGCCATTAATCATGGATGTATGGACACAGGGAGAAATGCTTTTGACTTTCAGTGATTGGTGAGATGTAGGGATGCATTCAGTGTTGTACATCATAAACAGACAGGTCTGCGATGCAACTCCCAGACTGTCATTGCCATACTGAAGGTGGCACTCATCACACCTATCACTGTGTGCAATGACACTCTTGCTATGTCACTACAAAGGCATATCCTGCAACTGTAGCAGCCACACAGGTTCCATTGTACTGCAATACACTTTGCAGATATCAAGTTTGCATGGAATCTGTGTCAGTTCCGTACAGATGTACCGTCTCTCATAACTGCTTTTTAGGGGATGTGTATGGCTGCCATACAGGGAGGTGTCAGATTCCACTCTGTACTGCACATGCATCCATGACAGGACTAACACATGTCTTACCCGATCTACACACCTACACTGTCACTGCGATATAAATACTACATGTTGGAGAGACAGGTATGTCACACAGACAGTACCCCCTATATTAACAGGCCCCCCATGCATGTGAAGCACACATCTGCTGTGAAACCCATCATCTTCAGGTTATACTTTGGGATGCAGAACATGGCAATCATAGCTGTTGTCACACAAATGCCTGTACTGGACACAGGAAATGTAAAGATAGGTCATCCCCAGCACTATAGCTTGTAGATGTGATAGCTCCCAAAACCCTGGTGACACTTATCAAGGCTATCAGACCTTTTCATAGACGAGGGATGCATGAGTACACTGCATGAGGACATTGTCCTTGTTAGTCTGTTATACGCATATGGACTTATGGAGCCATGCACCTATAATGCTGAACCTTGCTGAGGAAATATTTCTTCTGTGCAGACAGTCCATCCTGTGCTGTGACATCTATGGCTGTCTTGCTGCAGTGTGTCCATAGGTGTGCCCAAAAGAATCTTGAAACAGAAACATCTCCATGACACACCTTTCATTGTGTAAGTATACAGCCATTACAACATCATACAACATAAGGTACATGAAATGATGGGGCTTATGCATTACAAATGTTAGCATACAGTATCTGTCAGTAACCACTACAAGTGGCATGGCTAAACAACGCATTACACAAGTACATGTTAATTTATGTAGTCACTCTGAGCATCAGACACATAACTTAATTTCCTCCGCATCAATGATGAGAATGACAGGCATGTGGCACAGGTATCAACACTTGCACAGGATGTTGTGTGGGGGTGCAGAAGGCCTAAGCTGACCCAAAAGGTTGACAGCATGTGTGTGAGTCAGGAAGGGAAGCAGGCAAGGTGGACTATGGAATTGTGCTGTGTGTGCCTGTAGATGACCTGCATTTGACAGTGGTGTGTGAGTGTGTGGATGGACACAGTCAAGCTCAGTGCTAGCCAGTATATACTGGGCAAAACATGTGTCCTTATCTATGGATTTTCTTGACCTTTCTTGACCTTTGCAATGTCTGCTGCACAACAGTAGCATTCATTACCTAAAGAAGACTTAAATCACTTCTTATTAAAATTTGGAATGCTGCTATTTTAATCTAGTCATAACCAGTGAAGTTATACCTAGTGCAAAGTGCTGCAATAAATTATATTTTGAGTGTTTCATATCTACTCTCTACTTAGGGCTGGGAAATGGTCTAAACTCAGTTAGGTTATCTTTGTAATACACTACTTGTTATGTAAGAATTATTGGCAGGTTTCTGCTATTGTCTGTTACCTCATTTTGTGAGTCATTGCTCCTGTGTACTGTTCTTTTATAAATAAATAAATAATGTCAAGTCTAAAACTGTAACTGACATGTTAATAAGTAGACAAAATGCATTATGCATGCAAGAAGCTGTGAAAAAAAAACTATAGTATACACAATTAGTATGTAATATTGATCCTGCAGCTGTTATGTCTTTGTTGTCATCCCATGCTTTGCTGACCAACACATTGCATTTGTCAGGAATCATTTTGGTGCCTACTTTTCAACCCTGTTTTTCCACTGATGTGGTCATCGTCTGCATTCCACTCCATGTTTTATCATTTAGAGCTATGTCTTCAGAAAAGTCCAAGTCACACAGCTTATTGTCATCACCCATTCCAGTCTCACTGAGTTTACATATAATGCTTTCTGCATGACCCAATCAATGACTGTTGGAATAACAAGAGAGATAGTATACATCCCTGTCGTACACTGGTGACCACCACAAACCAGTCACTGTACTCATTATTCACCTGAATTGTGCACTTGCTATCTTGATACCGACACTTAAAGAGTCTAATGAATTTTGGTGGAATCCCTCTCATACAGGTAACTGAGAGAAAGAAGTGCTGGTTAGACTTGGAAAAGCAAGTGCAAGTGCCATGGTGCAGCTTCCATCACCTTTTTCAAACGCTACTCAGTTTTCTTGTTACCTAATCAATCCTGCTTCTAAACATGACTGTCGAAAATCTGGAGATCAAAAAACATTGTACTGACCACAAAGTGAAACTATGCCAAGCACTGGTGCTGTCTACACTCTTATATGGTGCTGAGCTATGGCCAATCACAGCATCAGCCCTGAGAAAACTTGAGGCTGCTCATCAGAAATGGTTAAGATGCCTTTTGGGAATATTGTAGAAGGACAAAGTAAAAAAATGACAGTCAGAGAAAGAAAACAACAAAGGAAACTTGAAAATATCACTATGGAATGAAGGCTACATTGGTTTGGTCATGTTAACCGCATGGATACTAGCAGGATTCCTACACAAGCTCTCAACTTGGAACTAGCTGAATACAAGAGAAGAACAAGCAGACCCCGACAAAACTGGGAAGGAGTTGTAACAAGAGACCACCATTGTCTGAATATCACTTGGGAGGAATCTAAAGAAGAAGCAGCTGATAGGACACAGTGGAATCAGCTTGTGGCCCAATGTATCACCAATGTGGGGTGAACCAAAAATTACAGAGACCGATACAAAATTAGTTGCAATTAGTATTAAGCAAATGTCTTGGAATTGTGAACTGATTCTAACATGTACATTGAAATGATCCAGTCACTTAAATCTGTGTGTTATTTACAACTTCATCTTTCAATAATTGATGAGTACTTAAAATTACATCTTTACTAGTAGTCATTTTGCAGATTCCATGGCAGAACATTTTGAGTTAAAGCTACATTCTATGCTAAAATTCAGTGACCAATGAAATCATTCATATAAAGATCGAGGCAAGTAATTAGCAATTTCCTGACTGCCCTATAATAAAAAAAAAATGTTTCACTTTATTTTTAAACACTGGCTATGGTTATACATCTTATTAGTGTTACAGATGGTACTGTAGGTTCAAGTATAAGAGGAAAATCATATGGAAATTGAAATTTTATCTGCATCAGTATAGTCTACCTTAAAGAAAAGCACTTTCATGCCACAAGTAAACCTACATGGGAACAGATGGTTTCTGTCAAATCTGAAAAGCAATGGGTAATGCTTTAGTTTCTCAGATAAGATATTCATTGTTCAACATCATGCTGTGTTGCTGATTAGAGTGATGGCTAATGCATTCTCTTCTGGAACAAGGTGCTCATAATTCATTATACTATGACAGTGACAGTAAAATTAAAAAAAAACTGAACATGCTTATTACTCATCTGTCTCCTGCTTTAACTGTGATGTATAGATGACTCTTTCACCAATCTGCCAAAAAATACATGTTTACAGTGCTGCCTTTATTTCTACTCGTCTAAGCATGTTGCCTATGTGCTGCCTAAAATGAGATTTATTAAGTATAAGTAAACACAGAAAATAGATTTTGATATCTCTGTGTTTGTATTATAGTCTGTATACAATTCTTGATAAAAATAAGTGGCATGCAGCTTATATGTAGTTCATGTTCCACAAATTTTGAAATGCCTTCACTTAGTGCAGCTTATTAATGCTTCTTTTAAAACAAATGTGAGTATTGTGTTGTTTAACAACTTTTCTTTACCCTTTTAAGTATTAAAGTCCAAAATATATATTTTAATAAAGTATTTCACATATAAACGCATACATACACACACCCACTTACACACACACACACACACACACACACACACACACACACACACACACACACACACACACACACATAGTACATAAATCATTTAAATATATTTATTAGTTTTTACATTAATTAAGGAAAGGAGTTACTGCATTAGCATTTAGAGAGGGAAGGCAGAATGAGCATTTATAAGGTGTATAAGGATTAAAATACATGTGTATGTGTGGACATGGACGAAAACACACAGATACACACACACACACACACACACACACACACACACACACACACACACACACACGCACGCACTTTCACACACACATGCACACCTATGCGTACATGTATATATGTGAGTGGGAATTACTAACATATTATTTCTCTTTCTTCTTCTTTCAAATTGCCTGTCCTATCATTGTAGCAGTTCAACGGTTCCAGCTGTACAGATGAAAGGGAGCAGGCCAAGCTCTCAATGGCATTTGTCTTATTTGGCAAAAGAGGATTTAGGCTGAAAATGTAGTATGAGTAAAAGGGTTGAGGCAAGTCAGTGGTGTCTACTTACCTTGATGTGCCTCAATTCTGAAGCTGATTGTAATATGTAGCTGGGATACAAGTGGCGCAACCCTTCCATGGTAATGTGGAGTCCATATGAATGAGTGAGTGAATAAATAAACAAACAAACAAACAAGCAAATAAATAAATAAATAAATAAATACATGTTTTTGAAATGTTATCTGAAAGATATTTCAGTTGTTTTTATATGGTTATTAAAGCTGTTTTTCATCAGGTGTCCAAGTGTCAGCAGTGAAATTCAAGGCATGTAGAAGTGAATTTTGGACAGGAAAGATGGTATACTAAACAAACCCTATTTATTTTATGACTCCTAGCAGATCCTGTCTCAGACATATTATCTAGATTATATTATGAATTAAGCCATTTTATTGAAACAGCATTAGCATTAACCCCATTTTTCCAGTTTTGTACTTTGGGATGGGGTGACCAATCACCTAGAGCCAGTGTTCACGCTACTGGGTGGCTAGCCCTTAAACCATATTATTTTCATGATATCATAAACATTTCCAGCTTCCTTCTGTCTTATTCACATGCCATTTTATATGCTGCTAATTCTTACATTAAACATTTACCTTAACAAAGTAATCTTGCTGGCTCTACACACATACATACATGTAATTAGTGATAAATTGTAAGTGGTAAAGTGGTAAGTGCTCCATAGCAATCTGTCATGTCATTGATTATAGTGACTAACAAACTCAGCTTTATCTTGTTCCAGTGAATTGAAAATCATATAACTCACAGCATATAGGTGTCTTATTTATTTGGTTAACATAACCATTCATGTTTTGCATGTGAATTTGTACTTCATAAAGGTCAAACAGCAGATGCACTGCATATATTTCCTCTGCTCACAATAGTTCTGACAGTTCTATCTCATCACTGCTGTGCTTTTATCTCCCTCTTAAAACTCATAATTATTATGTACTTTATGTACTGCTTTTTCTGGAATATGTATAAATTTGGCTCTTTCTACTTTCCCAGTCTTGTCTTCATCAAGAAATCACTGTAACAAATATACAAATATCTTTAAGATAGGAACATTGGCAGCAACAAATATCCAGTAAACCATACAAGACCACATACAAACTGAAGAGCAGGTCTGAATTTTTATTTTCATAAAACTGAAACGATGCTTATCAGAAATCAGAATGACCAACAGGTCAATTTACTCTCCCACTGGCAATAGCCAGATGAATTATAGAATGTGCTGTTCTGGGGTCTCAGAGAAGATGTTCAGGCAAATATGTCATTTCAAAGCTGCTACCGCCAAAGTATCTTACCAGTGGAACTGAAGCCACACCAAAACATTCTGAATCTACATAAACATTAGTATTATAGAGGGAAATAATATATGGCCTTAAGAAATAATAATGCAACAGTGCAATGACATACAGTGTCAAGCTAAGGTTTCCATATTCAGACAAAGAGATATTCTGAATGAGTATTCATGCAACAGTGCAAGAAAAAAAAAACAAAGTCAAGAAATTACAGGTCAGCTGAGTCAATAAAATAACACACAAAGAAGAGGAAAAATGTCTGGGAAAGAGAAATATTTGCAGAGAAATACTCACTACCAAACACAAGTAGCTAACAATTTCCAGTAACAAGCATCACATGAGCAACACAGGAAAAGACTGCTCTAAAAAACATCCTCCATAGAATGTATTCAAAAGCTCAATAAATGAAGATTAAAGGAAGCCAAAAATATGTCTGAAGTTCTGTGCTGACAGCCACCTGCTGTTATCATCTTGGACTTCAGCAGCTGGATTTTTGGAATTTTTTCCTAATATTTTTAAAGATCTTTGGATCTTGGATCTAAAGACATGCAGTAGGTGGATTGGTCACTCTAAATTGGCTGAGAGTGTGTAAGAGTGAGTGGCATGGATGAACTACCACAGCAGGGCTAGCCCCCTGGCAGTGTAAACCTTGTCTCGAGATGACTGTCACTGTTGAAGCAACACTCCGACTCCATGTGTTAAATGGGAAAAAGAGGTTGAGGATGGATGGAGGGATGGATGGATTTTTAAAGATATGCAGAAGCTGAGATGTTTAGTTACATTAGTAAAATAGACCACATTCTTGGATGAAGTGTATGACATTTCATATTTGTAATTTGAGCAGTACTTAAAGACCAGACAGTAATGTAAGAAAGACTAACTCTGTGAATGATTATGATATACAACCTTAAACAGACAAACATACAATCCTTTGCCACTCTTACTGAGCACTAAATACAGCTGACCTCTCACACTGATCAGCACCATACATGACAAACCTAATGTTAATTTGTGTCGACTAATCCAGTCATCGAGACTTGCCTTAAAGGCAGCAGAAGTAGTACATTGCCTGACCTATACTGGTAACTTATTCCACAGACTGTCAATGAAATTCATCCCTCCAATTAGTCTTGTTTATTTATTTTTTGGTAAATATTTAGGTTTCAAGTTTACATGTTTTGCACAGTCACTGGTTTTCTGATGAAATCAGAGGTCAAGCAGGACTAGGTCTTTCATGGCTCAGAAGAAGACACATAGGTCACCTTGGAACAGCCGGTAGGCTCCCAAATATAAAGAGAATCATGTTACTCTATTTGGATGTTTATGGGATTTAAAGCCTTTAATTTTTCTTGAGTAGAAATTTTGGGGACATTTCCAGTATGTGATATTCATGGATTTGTACCTACCAGAGAAGACAGTGTATTCATTGATTGGTCTGATTGGATGACATGCTTGGGTTTTTAGGATATTCCTTTGGAAACTAATAGAGCCAAAAAGAAGTATTGCCTGATTATGCTGGAAACATGCTGTTGAAATGTAAGAGTACTCTCCACATAGGTAGCCAGATCTCTTCTGACAGTATCTCTCTGAAAAGGATTACCATTAATTATGTATGGGGTAAGAGTAGCACATTTTTGCTGAATGTTATTATATTCAGGGTGGCACAGTGGTGCAGCGGTTAGCATTGTCCCTCACAGCAAGAGGCTATCCAGTTTGATTCTTGACTGGTGTGCCTTCTGTGTGGAGTCTGAATGTCCTCCCTGCATTTGTGTTGGTTTCCCCCCGCATTCCAAAGGCATGCATCTGGAGCATTTCTCCCTGGGCCTCCACTGAAAATGGGTTCTGTCCTAGTCAGACTTTCCAGGTAAACAAATGTAAAATAAATAAAAAAGATGTTTCACTTGTTTGCATTTAGCATAAAACAGTTTTCAATACAGCAGGTCTATACATATTTCAGACCTCCTGGAGCTGTTTAGTATTAGTGTATGAGCAGACAACAGTGCCTGATTTGCAGTTATTAGCAACGTTGGTCAGTCACACTTCTGCAGTATTGCCCTATATGTCTGCAAACTAACTACCAACCAGGATAGGAGCTAGCACTGATCCCTGTGGTACCCCACTAGTTACAATTTTACATTAAAAGGAGGTACTTTCACAACTAGGGATCTGTTGGATAGCCAATTTGCAATCCACCAAACATCCTAGGGTTTAAAATAAATGTGTCATATTATTTGAATCATACTAGTGAAATAAAATCACAGACTTCCATGCCTGGACATCCCACATCCAACCAGACATTATTGCTGCCACAGAAACCTGGCTCAAACCAATCATAAAAGACTCAAAATTCCTTCTGCCTGCTTTCAACACCATAAGGCTAGATCAACAGCACAAGAAAGGAGGAGACATTGCATTGTCTTCCCTAATTCCTTCTACATAACATCTTTCTCCAACACCATTCCCCAATTCTCTACTGGCAAAATTCTCATCTCATTCCTAAAAATAAATGAAACTAAAAAAACTATGCATTGTAGTTCTTTATATTCCACCAGGCAGAAATATACCCATTCTGAAAGAAATCTTGGTCTGGATTTCCAGCACAATCAAGAATGAATCCATTACACTAGGAGATGTTAATATTAACTGGGCACATGTCTGCACCAAATTCCTATTCTGTAACATTAACTTATTTAAATTTACTCAGTCAACTACATCCCCAACCAAGTTCAATAAAGGTAATTTTGATGGCTTCATCCTAGACTGGATACTTGTCAGTGAACCAAGCAAAATCTCCTCAGCAAATACTCTCCCAAATACACTAAGTGATCATCTTTCTGCGTATATGCTCAAAACAACCTTTTCATTTCAAAAAGAACACCAGTCAAACAAATAAGAAATGTGACTAATTTTGATCCTCAAACATTCATTAACGCATTGAAACAGATGTACTGGAATATCTTGAAAATCATTGCCCTAGATGATGCAGTTAATTACTTTAATTCCACATTTCTAGAGATTATTAACAAACTTGCACCTCCTTGGACTAAATGAATTAAATTTAGCTATGCCACATGGTTAACCAAATCAACAAAACAAAGCAATATAGAGATAAAATCTGGAAACAATGGCAAAAAGAATAAACATAAATTAGGCCTTCAGAATTTCAGACAACTTCACAATCAAGTTAAAAAGCAGGTATCCAAATACAAAAAAGAATATTACTTAAAATGTAATCCGGTAATAGGAATAACCGTAACAAATTCTGGATTTCCATTATTACACTTCTAAACCTTGGCACAAAAATAATCCTACTCTATTTCCCAATAAAAGTCACCCTGGCATAGCCAAACTCTTTAATATCAACTTTATAACTACCATATTTAATACCACTAACTTCCCCCTACTTTACTCCAACATAGCCTACATTACTAATGTACCATCTTCTCCATCCCACCAGCCCATCAATGTGCACTACTACTGCACTATCTTCTCCATCCAAGTAGTCTGTACTACTACGGCATCTTCTCCAACACATCAGTTTGCACTGCTAATGCACCATCTTCTCCATCCCATCAATGTGCTCTACTGTTGCACCATCGTCTCCATCACATCAGTCTGCACTACTACTACACCATCTTCTCCATCCCATCAACCTGCACAACTACTGCATCATCTTTTCCATCCCATCAATCTGCACTACTACTGCACCATCTTCTCCATCCCATCCATCCACACTACTGCTACACCATTTTCTCCATCCCATCAGACTGCACTACTACTGAACCATTTTCTCCATCCCATCAGCACTACTACGACACCATCTTCTCCATCCCATCAATGTCTATTACTACTGCATCATATTCTCCGTCCCATCAGTCTGCACTACTGCTGCACTATTTTTGCCATCCCATAAATCTGCAATACTACTGCACCATATTCTCAATCCCATCAGCCTGCACTACTACAGCACCATCTTCTCCAGCCCACCAGTCTCCACTACTACTGCACCATCTTCTGCATCCCCTCAATCTGCACTACAACAGCACCAACTTCTCCATCCCATCAATCTGCACTACTACTAAACCACCTTCTCCATCCCGTCATTCTGCACTACTACTGCACCATCTTCTGCATCCCATCATTCTGCACTACTACAGCCCCATCTTCTCCATCTCATCAATCTGCACTACTACTGCACCATCTTCTCCATCCTATCAGTCTACACTACTATTGCAACATCTTCTCCATCCCATAATTCTGCACTACTACACCCCCATTTTCTCCATCTCATCAATCTGCACTACTACTGCACCATATTCTTCATCCTATCAGTCTACACTACTATTGCACCATCTTCTCTACCCCATCAGTCCTCATTACTACTGCACCATCTTCTCCATCCCATCCATCTGCACTACTACTGCACCATCTTCTCCATCCCATCAGTCTGCACAACTACTGCATCATCTTCTCCAGCCACTCAATCTGCTCTACTACTGCACCATCTTTTCCATCCCATCAGTCTGCACTACTACTGCACCATCATCTCCATTCCATCAGTTTGCACAACTACTCCACCATCTTCTCCATCCTATTAAACTGCACTAATACTGCACCATCTTTTCCAACCCATCTGTCTGCACTACAACTCCACCATCTACTCCAGCCCATCAGTCTGCACTACTACTGCGCCATCTTTTGCATCCTATGCACCATCTTCTGCATCCCATCAATCTGCACTACTAATGCACCATCTTCTCCATTCTCTCAGTCTGCACTACTACTGCACCATCTTCTTTATCCTATCAATCTGCACTACTACTGCACAATCTTCTCCATTGCATCAATCTGTACTACTACTTCACAATCTTCTCCATCCCATCAGTCTGCACTACTACTACTACTGCACCATCTTCTCCATCCCATCTGTTTGCACTACTACTGCACCATCTTCTCCATGGCACCAATTTGCACTTCAACTGCACCATCTTCTCCATCCAATCAATCTGCACTACTACTTCACCATTTTCTTTAGCCTATCACTCACTTCTTTCTAACCACACCCTACATTTATACCTCCACACCCACTAGCTTTACATCTCCCCTTATTATCTCTAACCTTTCTCACAAAAGCTAATCCTTCTCCTCCACATACTACTTATACTTATTACTCTATCATCCACTAACCTCACCCTTCACTTATATCCTTTACCTACTAGATACAAACCTTCCCCTATCATCTCTAGACTTTCTCACCTTAAGCAGTCCTTTTCCTCATCTCTCTACCTATAATTTTTTTCTTTTTTGCCCCTCCTCTCTTAACATGCCTAACCTACACCACTGTCTACTACTAATGTCATTGTTCACTTCTCTTACCACTGCCTATTTCCTTACCTCCTATGAACAACCCCTCCTCAAAACTCTTTTCACACCATCCAAATACACTACTACATCACTTCCTGTCTCATGCACAAACTTTAATAATTCTACATATAACCATAGCTACATCCAAGCCAAATATCACCGACTTTTTCATATAAAACACTCTATTCCTAACACTCGAAAATTATATGACTTTAATCCTAAACTTAGCTGGTATCAAAACTTCACTTTGATCCACTCCCTTAAGGATGGAGACATTCATCCAAACCCAGGCCCAAAGTTTCACTCATCCTTCTCTAATAGTATTGAATCTAATTCTATCCCATTACTATCAGATCAATCCGCAAAAACACTCAAAATTGCCCATCTTAATATACGTAGCATCTGCAACAAAATTACTCAAGTTCATGCTCTCCTAGATGTACACCGCTTTGACATCCTTTGTTTAACTGAAACATGGCTTAAACCAACAATAAAAGATACGGAAATTATTCCCCCAGGTTACAATATTATTCGAAAAGACCGCATTAAGAAAAAAGGTGGAGGGGTTGCCATTCTCTACAAGGCAGGATTACAAATCAGTAAAATAAACCACAAACCACATTTTGATGATAATACAGAAATAATTATTTCAAAACTACAACTAAACAACCAGAAATCAGTTAACATCATCTGTACTTATTTCCCACCAGGTAACAATCAGGATAAACTAGAAGACCTATTAAGTTGCCTTTCTCTAAATTATCCACAAGAAACAATATTACTAGGAGACGTTAACACCGACTGGAATTTGTGTAACAATAACAACCCATCCTCTCTGATCAATTTGAATGGTTTCTCACAACTCATTAATTCCACAACTAGAATAAATAAATCCAATAACAAAGAAAGCATTCTGGACTGGATATTAACAAATGGTCCAAAACAAAACTATACAACAGGAACCCTACCAGATGACCTTAGTGATCACTCTCTAATATACATAATAAGACATAAAACAAATGTTAACATTTCTCCCCCTGTTAGAACTATACGCAGTAAAAAACACTTTGATCAGAAAATGTTCCTAACCGAACTTAAACATTGTAAATGGGAACCCCTTAAGTCCCTTCCAATAAATGAAGCAGTATCCTACTTCAATAAGAATTTCCTAACAATCCTAGATCATCATGCCCCAATTCGGACCATAAGAGTAAAAAACAAAACAGCAGTATGGCTCATAAGTGACACTAAAAAGCTAATCCTTTCCAGGAACAAATCCTGGACCAAATGGCGTACCACTAAACTCATAACTGATCAGCAAAATTTTAGACAACAACGAAATATGACTAAAAAAGCAATCATACAGGACAAAAAGAACTTTTATATCCAACTTCAACAATCTTCCCTCCAAAACCATAGAAGTTCTCGACCTCTATTATCACCCTCATATCCCCAGGTATAGTAGTAGCACCAACTCTAGTGGGCAGCGACACTGATGACCCTACAAAACAGCAAATGCGTTTAATACCTTCTTTACCACAGCTGTACAAAACTTAGCAAATCAACAATATCCTGACACTGCCAACCTGCCCGCTATAAGCCCCACCCCCCCTCCTTTCCACCTAGAACCAATACCCACCTCCTTCATCTCCTCCTTACTTCAAAACTTAAACCTTCCACCCCTCAGCTGACAAATTACCAGGGGAATACCTACAACTAGGAGCCTCAGCCATTGCCTACCCAATCTCTATACTGATTAACAGAACCATTAAGGAATGCACTATTCCATCAATCTGGAAAATCTCACATATTATTCCCCTTCACAAAGGTGGCGACTCTACTGAATACTCAAACTACCGTCCCATAGCTCTTCTGTCTCCTCTTGCTAAAATAATGGAGAAATGTATCCACAAACAATTAATTACCCACCTACTCCACCACAAGCTCTTAGCATACTGTCAACATGGCTTTCGTCCATACCACAGTACTACCACAGCCCTACTTTCTTTTACCAACTGTATCAACACAAATCGAAACAATAATTTCCTGTCATCAGCACTCTTTGTAGATCTTTCTAAAGCCTTTGATATGGTCAACCATAAACTTCTACTCCACCTTCTAAAGTCCCTATCACTTGATATATCCGCCTTGAACTGGTTCACATCCTACCTGGATAATCGTAAACAAGCAGTTCTCTGGCAAAATCATCTTTCTGAACTTCTACCTACTTCCCTAGGTGTCCCACAGGGCTCTATCTTAGGCCCACTTTTATTCTCCATTTTCATCAATGACCTTCATCTCTATCCCCTTCTCTACCTGCATTCAATACGCCGACGACTCCACAATTATTTGCTCAGCAAAATCCCAAACTGACCTACAGTCTCTCACACAAAAATCCTTCACCACAATAGAAAAATGGTTTTCTAACCATTGTCTTCTCCTCAACCCTAAAAACCAAATTATTGCTGTTTACACACTCACACACATCTCCCCCTCTTCATTTTACACTTCAATCCAACAATGGTACCATAATTTCTCCTGATACCACCACCAAACTCCTAGGAATCACAATAGATAATCAACTTAAATTTAACACTCACATTAACACTATAATAAAATCTACCAACAAAAACTCGGATCTCTATATAGAATTAAACAATTTCTATCACCACTAGCCAGATCTACAATAGCAAGAACTCACTTACTCTCTACCCTATTATATGCCTCCCCCATCTATACTAACCTGTCCCAATATAATCATAACAAACTAGCTAAATCTTATAATAACATTGCCAGATTCGCCACTAACTCACCATATAGGACTCATCACTGTCAAAACCTAAAACAACTAGGCTGGCTTGAATTACCTCACCTCCTACAATTTAACCAACTTATTATTGCCCATAAAGTCCTTTATCAACCTAACAATACCCCAACTCTCTCTACCCTCATAATGCCATACCATAACCTGAAAAAGTTACGCTCAACTAAAAAAATGCAGATGCAAACTTCTTTATCTAATAATTCTGCAGGCGACTCTCTTTTTTCTAACTTTGTTGGTAAAATATGGAACCTCCTACCAATTGACCTAACAGCTCTTACATCTCTTCCATTATTCAAAACTAACCTTAAACATTTCCTCTCCAACCACTGGTTATGCTCTTGCAATAACCCTGACTAATCTGCTTTTTCATTTCCTTGTCCTCTGCTCTACCATGCCTCACTTAAATTTTTCTCTGTTAAAATTTATCCTTATTTCATAATTACTCTCTGACCTTTCTACTCTGTCCAGCTCTACCTATCCCATCTAACCACCTATCCTGTTTGTCCTAATCCTATCTTATCCTGTAGATGTCCTTAGTAACCTTATATCCCCATCTTTTCTTGATTTGCTTACTTATTGTTTTTTTTGTGGGAAAATAGTCTAATAATTTTTTTTTTTTTTTTTTTTACTATGTACAAATCTTGTTCTTGTAACATTTTGTTTACTTTATTGTATTTGTTGTTTTTAAATTACTTGTAACATTAACTGTTTTGAAAACTTGGAGCTTTTCTCCTCGGGCCTCCACTGAAAATGGACATGTATCCAGTTGGACTAGCCCGGTTAACAAATGTAAAATAAATAAAATAAATCAATCTGCACTACTACTGCACAATCTTCAACATCCCATCAATCTGCACTACTACTTCACCATTTTCTCCATCACATCAGTCTGCACTACTACTGCACCATCTTCTCCATCTCATCAGTCTGCACTACTACTGCACCATCTTCTCCAGCCCATCAGTCTCCACTACTACTGCACCATCTTCTGCATCCCCTCAATCTGCACTACTACTAAAGTACGTTTTCCAACCCATCAGTCTGCACTACTACTGCACCATCTTCTCCATCCCATCAATATGCATTACTATTAAACCACCTTCTCTATCTCATCAGACTGAACTACTACTGGACCATCTTCTGCATCCCATAAATCTGCACTACTACTGCACCATCTTCTCCATCCTATCAGTCTACACTACTATTGCACCATCTTCTCCATCACATCAGTCCACAGTACTACTGCACCATCTTCTCCATCCCATCAGTCTGCACTACTACTGCACCATCTTCTCCATCCCATCAGTCTGCACTACTACTGTGCCATCTTCTCCATCCCATCAGTCTGCACTACTACTGCTCTATCTTCTCCATCCCATCAATCTGCACTACTACTGCACCATCTTCTCCATTCCATCAATCAGCACTACTACTGCACCATCTTCTCCATCCCATCAATGTGTATTACTACTGCACCATCTTTCCATCACATCTGTCTGCCTTATTACTGTGCCATCTTCTCCATCCTATCAATTTTTACCACTACTGCACCATCTTCTCCATTCCATCAGTCTGCACTACTGCTGCACTATCTTCTCTACCCCATAAATCTGCACTACTACTGCACCATGTTCTCCATCCCATCAGTCTGCACTACTACAGCACCATCTTCTCCAGCCCACCAGTCTCCACTACTACTGCACCATCTTCTGCATCCCCTCAATCTGCACTACTACTAAACCACCTTCTCCATCCCATCTGTCTGCACTACTACTGCACCATCTTCTGCATCCCATCATTCTGCACTACCACTGCCCCTTTCTTCTCCATCCTGTCAGTCTACACTTCTATTGCACCATCTTCTCCATCCCATTAGTCCTCAGTACTACTGCATCATCTTCTCCAGCCACTCAATCTGCTCTACTACTGCACCATCTTCTCCATTACATCAGTCTGCACTACTACTGCACCATCATCTCCATTCCATCAATTTGCACTACTACTGCACCATCTTCTCCAGCCTATCAATCTGCACTACTACTGCACCATCTTCTCCAGCTAATCAGTCTGCACTACTATTCACCATCTTGTACATCCCATTAATCTGCACTACTAATGCACCATCTTCTCCAGCCCATCAATCTGAATGACTACTGCAACATCTTCTGCAGACCATTAATCGGCACTACTACTGCATCTTCTCCATCCCATCAATGTGCACTACTACTGCACCATCTTCTCCATCCCATCAGTCTGCATTACTACTGCACCATCTTCTGCATCCCATCAATCTGCACTACAACTGCACCATCTTCTCCAGCACATCAATCTGCATTACTACTGCACCATCTTCTCCATCACATCAATGTGCACTACTACGGCACCATCTTCTCCAACCAAGAAGTCTACACTACAGCACCATCTTCTCCATCCCATCAATGTGCACTACTACTGCACCACCTTCTCCAGCCAAGAAGTCTACACTACAACTGCACCCTCTTCCCCATCCCATCAACCAGCACTTCTACTGCACCATCTTCTCCATCCCATCAATGTGCACTACTACTGCACCATCTTCTCCATCTTAGCAATCTGCACAACTACTGCACCATCTTCTCCATCCCATCAGTCTGCACTACTACTGCGCCATCTTCTCCATCCCATCAGTCTTCACTACTACTGCTCTATCTTCTCCATCCCATCAATCTGCACTAC
>NC_056728.1:369507875-369523904 GCF_019279795.1 Protopterus annectens | reverse complement strand
TCCATTAATCTGCATGACTACTGCACCATCTTCTCCAGCCCATCAATCTGCACTACTACTGCACCATCTTCTCCATCCAAGAAGACTGCACCACTACTATTACTGCACCATATTCTCCTTCCCATCAATCTGCACTACTACTGCAACATCTTCTGCAGACTATCAATCGGCACTACTAATGCATCTTCTCCATCCCATCAATGTGCACTACTACTGCACCATCTTCTCCATCCCATAAGTCTGCATTACTACTGCACCATCTTCTGCATCCCATCAATCTGCACTACAACTGCACCATCTTCTCCAGCACATCAAGCTGCATTACTACTGCACCATCTTCTTCATCCCATCAATGTGCACTACTACTATTACTGCACCATCTTCTACAACCAAGAATTCTACACTAAATCTGCACCCTCTTCCCCATCCCATCAACCAGCACTTCTACTGCACCATCTTCTCCATCCCATCAATGTGCACTACTACTGCACCATCTTCTCCATCCCATCAGTCTGCACTACTACTGCACCACCTTCTCCATCACATTAGTCTGCACTACTACTGCATCATCTTCTCAATTCCATCAGTCAGCACTACTAATGTTCTATCTTCTCCATCCCATCAATCCCATCAATCTGCACTACTACTGCACCATCTTCTCCATTCCATCAATCAGCACTACTACTGCACCATCTTCTCCATCCCATCAGTCTGCCCTACTACTGCTCCATCTTCTCTTATCAATTTGCACCACTACTGCACCATCTTCTCCATCCCATCAGTTGCCACTACTACTGCACCACCTTCTCCATCCCATCAATCTGCACTACTACTGCACCATATTCTCCATTCCATCAGTCTGCACTACTGCTGCACTATCTTCTCCAGCCCATAAATCTGCACTACTAATGCACCATGTTCTCCATCACATCAGTCTGCACTACTACTGCACCATTTTCTCCAGCTCATCCATCTTCACTAGTACGGGACCATATTCTTCATCCCCGCAATCTGCACTACTACGGCACCATCTTCTCCATCCCATCAGTCTGCACTACTACTGCACCATCTTCTCCATCCCATCATTCTGCACTACTACTGCCCCATCTTCTCATAGGTTCATAGGTTCATACTAGGCTATCTGCCCTGAGGCAATTATAAGCCTAGCCCGATTCTGTATGGCTTACGCCACCCCTTGATTTGAGTATACTGTGCCCTTTTTAAGGTTTAGTTTACTGTGCCTCTGTCTAATAGTGATACGGGAGTAATCCCTGGGACAAACCTACGATCCCCCATCCACCTATCGATATTCTTCTTGAAGAGATTCAGTGAGGTGCTCTGCCTCACATGAACTGGAATTCTATTCCAGAGCGAAGGGAGCCTCTGGGTTATGAACATGTCCCTCCAGCAAGTTCTATTTATTTCTGTGCTGAGGTTCAAGTCCCTCGAGCATGTGGCTCTAAGGTATTTAGATTTACTGAGGTGGAGCATGTCCATTAATTCTGGATTTGACATAGCTTTGTATGTCAGGCATAGATCGCCTCGAAGTATGCAACTGAGTAGATCTGGAGTTTTTTTAATCGAGCAGCATATGGCATCTGTTTGAGACCCTTGATCCTCTTGGTGAGATACTTTCGGGGTCTTTCTAATTGCTGCAGGTGTCGGGTAAGGTACATCTCAAAAGGGGCATTGTATTCTATGATGGGCCTGATGAGGGATGAATAAAGGGGCACGATTACCTCTCTTGATCTAGATGTGAAACCCTTCGTGATGAGGTGGGCTATGTAGAAGGTCTTTCTAACCTCTTTGGCAATGTGGTTTTCAAAGGAGAGATTGCTATCAACTTGGGTCCCCAGGTCCCTAATAACTTTCTCTGTACTTAATGGGTTTCCGCCTATGTGGTAATTTGTGGGCACATTGTTTTTGCCAAAGGGTATGACTATACATTTTTTGGCATTTAGCTTTAAACCATGGTGCTGGCACCAGTTATCTGTCTCTGTGAGACCTTTTTGAAGGATGTTTGTGTCAGCTGGAGAGTCGATTATGGCACCCAGTTTGCAGTCGTCTGAGAACTTGGTGAGCCATAGTCCTCCCACGTTTACCTGTACCTTGGAAAAGTATATACCGAACAAGAGTGGTCCCAGGACAGAACCCTGTGGGATGCCACTTGTGACCGGTTTTGAGTCTGACATGGCTCCAGCAACTCTCACTCTGTGGGTTCTGTCTTTCAGCCAGTTTGCTACACATCTTGTAACATAGGGGTTTATATTTAAGCTGGATAGCTTATCTATGATGCCCGAGTGAGGTATTGTGTCAAATGCCTTTGCAAGGTCCAGATAGGCTGTGTGGACTACCTTCCCTTCGTCTATGGCTTTGGTGACTGTTTTGAAGAAGTCAACCAGGTTCAAAAGACAGGATCTGCCCTTGACAAAGCCAAACTGGGTAGGATCTAGTGTCTGTAGGTCCCCAATGTCTTTGTTTATGGGCTCCATGATGATCCTCTCCATAGCCTTGCAGACTAAGCTAGTCAGGCTTATGGGGCGATAGTTTCCAGGGTCCGTAGAGGCTCCACCTTTGTGGAGTGGGACCACTGTTGCTGTACGCCATTCTGTAGGCACATATCCTGTAGTGAGGCTGAGATTGTATAGCTGTTTTATTTGAGGGATTAGTTCCTCTTGGAGTTTATGTAGGACGCAACCTGGGACGCCATCTGGTCCCATGGAAGCAGTGTTTTTTGCTTTGGAGAGGGCAGCCTTCACCTGAGCATCAGAGATGTTTGGGAGGCAGCCCTCTGCCAGGATAGATACTTGCTCTTTGGGGTGGAGAAGTTTGCACTGAACCTGTCTGCCAGGATATTGGCGATGTCTGTGGGTTCAGTGTATTTTTTGTCATTTAGAATCAACTCAGAACAAGTCTGGGAGTTGCATCCTAGGTTCCTAACATAACTGAAAAAAGCCTTATGATTGTCTTTGGTGTCCTGTGCAATTTTTCTCTCGAAGCTGGCCTTGGAGGATTTTATGAGGGATCGTAATTTTTTGCTAGTACTGATCAGAGATGCCTTCCCTATTAGGGATTTTGCTCTATCATGTAGTAGCTTCCTCCTTCTGTTGTACAGTTTATTTATAGCAGGGGTCCACCAGACTGGACGCCTGCCTTTGGATGATTGGGTCTTGGTTTTGTTTGGGATAGCATGATCCATGCATTCCTGGAGATGTCCGTAGAATGTGTTTATATATGATTCTGCAGTTTGGGCCATAGTTTCCACTGGCCCTGGGGCCTTGAAGGATTCCACTTCAGTTTTGAGAAGTGAGAAGTTCACTTTTGAGAAGTTTTTCACTGTGGTTTTCTGGGCTGGGGGTGGGGTCGGGATGTGGAAATCCAGTGAAATTAATTTATGGTCTGATCTTACCAATGGGGTATATACTTCTGGTGTGGAGCATAGAGTCCCCATGTTGGTAATGATCAGGTCTAGTATGTTGTCCCCTCTTGTGGGAGTGGTGACTAGTTGTTCCATAGCATTTGAGTTTATAATTTCCAGGAACCTTTGGGCTAAGGTGCTGGGGCTTGAGTAGTGCTCCCAGTCAATGTTTGGGTAGTTGACGTCGCCCAATATAATGGTGTTCGGAGAGATCTTCATGTTCTCCAATGTTTTCAGGAAAGACAAGTGGGATTCCTGACTTTGAGAGGGTGGTCTGTAGGATGCTATAAACTGAAAAGCAGTCTTGCCCACTGTTAGTTGCACATGGATGGTCTCCGATACTTCGTGCAATGCCACTAACCTGGAGGTGTGGATATCCTTGATAAATATTGAAACTCCCCCTCCTTTTGTGGTTCGGTCCGGGTTTTGGGGCCGAAAAGCATGATATGAGGTATAGCCTGGTAGTGCTGGGATGCTCTCTGGAGCCTTGAACCAGGTTTCTGTCACTGCACAGATATCGATGTTCTCCATACTGAGGAGAGCTCTGAGTGCATGCATCTTGAGGTTAAGACTTCGGGCGTTAAGCAGCATTACCCTTAGTTTCTTGTTCCTTGTGCCGTCTATGGAGGTGGGTTTGACTTTTGAGCCTTGCCTAAAAAAGGCACTATGGGGGTGGCAAGAGCCTTTGCCAATATCCGAAAGCCCAGTGGTGACAGGTGCAAGCTGTCCCTAGCGAAGCAACGTGGCTTGTCGAGCATGTCATCCCAGGCTGACAGACACTGGATCCCCTTTGAATGACACTAAAATTTTAGCCAATTGTTAAAATCGATCATTTTGTCTTTGTACTGTGGCATCATTCTAGGTGAGGGTAAGATGCTGCTCAAGGTTAGGGTCATACCAGCCTGGGCTACATGATCAGAGAGCTCCTCTATGTCTCTTTTCATGTAGTCCAGGGAGGTACGTCTCAGGTCATTCACACCAGCATGTACAATGACTGAGTCATATTTGTATTTGCTTTGGAGTGACCTGAGTGCTTGCGTTATGTGGTGGATCCTAGCACCCGACAGGCAGCTCACCGTGACCTTCTCTTTATTCAGCCTGGTGAGTGGGACGTCAGTGTGTCTGACAATAGAGTCACCTATTACAAGTGTATCAGGTGTGTTATTCAGCCTTAAGGGCTGTGGCTGCTTGGCACACTGACTTTGTGGGCTATGTGTTGTGCGTGTTTTGTTTTGAGGTAGCGTTTGCTTGGATGTCTGCTTTGGAGGTCTCTGTTGCTTAGGTAGATTTTTATTTAGAGCCTCCGAGTATGTTTTTGTGTATTTATGTGTTTGGTTCGCTGATGTGGTGGGACTATGTGATACTGGAATTGTGTTGTGTGAGGTTACCTTCTCCTCCTGACTAGTTACACCAGTTTTGAGATGAGAGAGCTCAGCCTCCAGTTTGGCTAAATAGTTGCAACTCTCACATATATTTGAACCTGTTTGGAGGAGGAGAGGGTCGTCCGTGTACATGAGACAGTTGTAACATTGCCTCAAAATTCCCAGATTCACCAGCTGAATTGGAGAGGAAACCACTGACTGACCTTTGGACATGCTAGAGTAATATAGGGAAACTGAATTTAAGACGGACCAATAGAGGACAGGGTAATCGTAGAGAGTATAAGAGTAAGTAGTGCTTATGGTTTAATAGTGCTAACTTGTAGGATTACTTAATTGGACCAGTGAAGGGCCTTAGAATGAGAATATGGTGTTTAAATTGAGAGATAGAGCAGTTCTAAGGGAAAAAGTGAAGAGCAGACTTTGTGGAGCCAGGAATAGTTTAAACCCAATTAGGCGGCGCTGCCCGCTGTTGCGCAATGCACAAAAACTCGCAAAACTTCGCAAAAGAGGGTTTTAAGAGAGGAAGATGAAGGAGTTTGGAATTGACCCAAAATGGCCAATAAAACTACAGTTTCAAGTCAGGTTCATAGGTTCATAAGTTCATAGGTTCATACTAGGCTATCTGCCCGAGGGCGTTTACAAGCCTAGCCCATAATTTTGTGGCTTACGCCACCCCTTTAGTATGGGGAACTATACCCATTATTTTGCTGTGCCTCTGTTGAGCAGTGACACTGAGGTAATCCCTGGGGTATATCTGCGATCTCCCATCCATTGGTCAAGATTTCTCTTGAACAAGGCCAGCGAGGTGCTCTGCCTCACATATACCGGGATTTTATTCCACAGCATAGGGAGTCTTTGGGTGATGAATCTATCCCTCCAGCACGTCCTATTAATAGCCGTGTCGAGGTTTAAGTCTCCTGCCCTTGTGGCTCTGACGGATCTAGATTTTTGAGGTGAAGCATATTCATCAAATCTGGGTTTGACATGGCCTTGTATGTTAGGCAAAGGTCACCTCTGAGCAAGCGGTGGCGACTGAATAGAGCTGGAGTTCTTTCAGTCGGGCAGCATAGGACAGATGTTTGAGACCCTTTATCCTTTTGGTGAGGAACTTTTGTGGCCTCTCCAGCTGCTGCAAGTGTCGGGTCAGATACATTCCGAATGGGGCATTGTACTCAATCATTGGTTTGATGAGTGATGAGTATAGGAAGACTATGACCATACTTGATCTAGATGAGAATCCCTTCATGATAAGGTGGGCAATGTAGAAGGTCTTCCTAACTACTTTAGCTACATGGGTGTCGAATGACAGACTACTATCAACCTGGGTCCCCAGGTCCCTGATAACTTCTTCTGTGCTCAGTGGATTGCCACCTATTTGGTAGCTAGGGTAACCTTGTTTTTCCCGAAGGGTATGACTATGCATTTTTGGCATTTAACTTTAGGCCATGGCTCTGGCACCAGTTATCTGTTTCTGTGAGACCCTTCTGAAGGATATCTGTGTCAGATGTGTTTTCTACTATGGCGCCAGTTTGCAGTCATCTGCAAACTTTGTCAGCCATAACCTCCTGTGTTTGCTTGTACTTGGAAAAGTAGATGCCAAACAAGAGTGGGCCCAGGACTGAGCCCTGTGGTACACCACTTGTGACAGGCTTTGAGTCTGACATGGCGCCAGCAACTCTGACCCTGTGGGTTCTGTCACTCAGCCAGTTTGCAACCCATCTTGTGATGTATGGGTTAACATTTAAGCTGATGAGTTTTTCAATGATACCCGAGAGGGTATTGTATCAAGGCCTTCGCCAGATCGAGGTAGGCTGTATGGACTGCCTTTCCCTCATCAATGGCTTTGATGACTGTTTCAAAAAGTCAACCAAGTTTAGAAGGCATGATCTGCCGTTGACAAAGCCAAACTGGGATGGATCCAAAGTCTGCAAATTCCCTATGTCTTTATTTATGAGGTCCATTATGATCCTCTCCATGGCTTTGCAGATAAGGCTTGTCAAGCTAATGGGCGGTAATTTCCAGGGTCGGTGGAGGCACCGCCTTTGTGAAGTGGGACCACAGTTGCAGTGCGCCACTCCTGGGCGTATCCAGAGGTAAGACTATGATTAAACAGCTGTCCTAGCTGTGGGTTTAATTCCTCGTTGAGTTCGTGGAGCACACAGCCGGGGACACCATCAGGTCCCATGGATGCTGTGTTTTTGCTTTGGAGAGAGCAGTTCTCACTTGGGCGTTGGAGATGTTTGGGGGCTGCAATCGCTGGTATAGATATCTCTCCTTTTGGGGAGGGGAGAAGTTTGCACTGAACCTGTCAGCCAGTATGTTGGCAATGTCTGTAGGATCAGTAATCTTCACATCATTTTGAACTAGTTCTGAGCATATCTGGGAGTTTCCTCCCAGGTTTCTAACATAGCTAAAGAAGGCCTTATGATTGTCTTTTGAGTCTTTAGCTATTTTTTCTCAAAATTTGCTTTGGATGATTTTATGAGAGCTCTTAGTTTTTTACTTATAGTGATCAAGGGTGTCTTACCTTTTAAGGATTTTGCTCTATCTTGTAGTAGCTTCCTCCTTTTGTTGTAGAGTTTGTTTATGGCTGGGGTCCACCAGACTGGATGCTTGCCTTTGGTACAAAGAGTCTTTGTTTTGCTTGGGATTGCCTTATCCATGCAGTCCTGCAGGTGCTGGTAGAAGGCATTTGTAAGTGATTCAGCGGCTTGAGTACTGTTTTCCATGGCTCGGGGCCTTAAAGGAGACCACACTAGTCTTTAGAAGTGTGAAGTCGGCTTTGAGAAGTTCTTTACTGTGGTCTTTTTATTTCAGGTGGGGTGGGATGAAGACCTCCAGCGAGATTAGTTTGTGATCTGATCTCACCAGTGAGGGGTATACTTCCGGTGTTGAACATTGTGCTCCCATGTTCGTGATGATGAGATCAAGTATGTTTTCTCCTCTTGTGGGGATGGTGACTAGTTGTTCCATGGCATTTGAGTTTATGAATTCCAGGAACTTTTGGGCTAGGGTGTTTGGGCTTGAGTAGTGTTCCCAATCTATATTAGGGTAATTGAAGTCACCTAGTATGATGGTGTTTGGTGATACATTTATCCCTCTAGTGTTTTCAGGAAGGCCATGTGAGGTTCCTGAGTTTGTGAGGGTGGCCTGTAACATGCTACAATTTGCAGAGCAGTCTTGCCTATGGTTAATTGCACCTGGATGGTCTCCGATGCATCGTGCATTGCCACCAGTCTTGAGGTGTGGGTGTCTTTGATGAATATGGATACCCCTCCTTTCTTGGTATTGTCCGGATTTTGGGGCGGAACGCATGATAAGAGGTAAAACCTGATAGTGCTGGGGTGCTCTCAGGAGCCTTGAACCAGGTTTCTGTCACTGCACAGACATCGATGTTCTCCATACTGAGAAGGGCCTCGAGTGCGTGCATTTTGAGATTTAGACTTCTGGCATTGAGCAGCATTACCCTTAGTTTTTTCCTTTTTGTGTTCTAGGGGTAGGTTTAGAATTTGAGCCTTGCCTAAAAAGGCACTATGGGGGTGGCAAGAGCCTTTGCCAATATCCGAATCCCAGGGTGACAGGTGCAAGCCGTCCCTTGAAGCAGCGTGGCTTGTCCAGCATGTCATCCCAGGCAGACAGACATTGGATCCCCTTTGAATGACACCAGAGTTTAAGCCAATTGTTAAAGCTGATCATCTTATCTCTGTATTGTGGCATCATTCTTGGTGAAGGTAGGATACTGCTCAAGGTCAGGGTCATACCTGCCTGGGCTACATAATCAGAGGGCTCCTCAATGTCTCTTTTCATGTAGTCCAAGGAGGTACGTCTCAGGTCGTTTACACCAGCGTGGACAATGACTGAGTCGTATTTGTACCTGCTGTTGAGAGACCTGAGTGCATGCGTTATGTGGCGGATTCTAGCGCCTGACAGGCAGCTTACTGTGACCTTCTCCTTACTCAGTCTGGTGAGCGGGACGTCAGTGTGTCTGACTATGGAGTCACCAATGACTAGTGTGTCTGGCATTGTGTTTGGCCTTAAGGGCTGTGACTGTTTGACACTCTGACTGTGAGGTCTATGTGTTGCAGGTGTTGTGTTCTGAGGTGGTGGTTGTTTGGGTGTCTGCTTTGGTGGCCTCTGCTGTTTTGGTAGATTTTTGATCAGAGCCGCCGAGTATGTCTTTGTGTGTTTATGTGTATGATTTGAGGTTGTGATGGTACTATGTGAGACTGGGTCTATAGTGTGTGTGGTAACCTTCTCCTCCTGACTGGTCTTGCCAGTCCTATGTTGAGAGAGCTCAGCCTCCAGTTTGGCCGTATAGTTGCATCTCTCGCATGTATTTGTGTTTTGTGGGAGGAGGAGAGGGTTGTCTGTGTACATGAGGCAATTGTAACATTGCCTCAATATTCCCAGGTTCACCAGCTGAGCAGGAGAGGACACTAGCAACTGATCCCTCGACATGCTAGAAGGACTAGACAAAAACTTTAAAAGAGATTCCGGGGATGTGGGTGACCGAGAAATGGGGTTTGCCTTTTGGGGTGCTATCTATAAGAGTGCCGTATCAAGGTAATAAGTACTGTAGGAGCAAGTGCTAGGTTTAACAGATAGAGAAAAGTCTACTTGGAGTCAAGTAGAGATGATCTTTTAGGTATTAGAGAAAGTGCTAGTAACAGGGATGCTTAAAGGTAAGATTGAAAAGAATGCACTCTGCAGTGTGCACTAGAGAAGTTAGATATGAAAGTAGGTAACTTGAGTTTTACCTGTTTCAAAAGTTAAGGTTTAGTGGAGAGTTACTATTTTTAAAACAGCAAGATGGACTGAAAGGGGTGGTTACTTTTGTATTTTGGTACTATGAAATACTGTAGGATGGCCAATAAATTTAAATAATTGAAGGGGTGGGATTTCAAAAGTGATGGTTTTGTGATTACTCACATAAGCCATTGAAAGTAGAGAGAAATGAGATATATGGTCAGATTAACATAAGAGGCGGGCAACTAGAAAGACAGTGGTATTTAACAAGACAACTTAAATGGGTGGGAGGGAGGGAAAAAATTCTGCCTGACTCAGAACAGAGAGAGCTGTGGTCTCTTTTGAAGTTTTAATATGCTGTTAAAACAGAATGCAAGCAAAACACAAGATAAAGAAAACAAACTACAGTATTCAAAATATAGAAAGGGAATACAGAAATACAAAAAATAACAGCAAACTAACCTTTCCTTCACAGCAAAGTGTAGCAGAGTCTGGATGAGCCTTTCTGGTAACCACTCCCACAGGGGCAGGCAGGCTGCTCAATGTTTTTCACTGCCACTGATCAACAGAGAGATTTCCCTTTAACCCAAGCAAAAATGGCCTCCAAGAAACTTACAAACAGTTCAAGAACAGCAAGCCTGTAACTGAACTTTTTTAAATCTCAGAAAAGTGGGAAAAAAGCAAGATTTTTTTGTTTTTTTCAGAGATAGCAGAGGTTCACAAGTATCAACAAGTTATAACAGTGCAGTAAATGACCCCACACAAGAGTGATAGGCCAAAGACAGATAAAATGCAAGTTTCGAGAAAAAAACGATTTTAAAAATAAGTGCAAACAGGAAATTTAGTAAACAGCTCTAGGTTGTGCTCTAAATACAGTTACTAATGCAGAAATCAAGTTTAACAAGCCAGAAAATGCTCAAAATAGGGGGCTATGCAGAAAAACTTAGCAAATAAACAGAGGAAAAATACTTAAAATCTCAAAAGTGTCTCCTTTCTTCTCTCAGCATTTTCTCCTGTTGGTGGGTGCTTCACCAACAGCCAACAAGCCTGAAAAGACACCAAAACCATGAAGCAACCAGGTTATAAGAGAGGAAGATGAAGGAGTTTGGAATTGTCCCAAAATGGCCAATAAAACTACAGTTTCAAGTCAGTAACCACTCCCACAGGAGCAGGCAGGCTGGTCAATGTTTTTCACTGCCACTGATCAACAGAGAAACTTCCCTTTAGCCCAAGCAAAAAATGGCCTCCAAGAAACTTACAAACAGTTCAAGAACAGCAAGCCTGTAACTGAACTTTTTTAAATCTCAGAAAAGTGGGAAAAAAGCAAGATTTTTTTGTTTTTTCAGAGATAGCAGAGGTTCACAAGTATCAACAAGTTATAACAGTGCAGTAAATGACCCCACACAAGAGTGCTAGGCCAAAGACAGATAAAATGCAAGTTTTGAGAAAAAACGATTTTAAAAATAAGTGCAAACAGGAAATTCAGTAAACAGCTCTAGGTTGTGCTCTAAATACAGTTACTAATGCAGAAATCAAGTTTAACAAGCCAGAAAATGCTCAAAATAGGCGGCTATGCAGAAAAACGTAGCAAATAAACAGAGGAAAAATACTTAAAATCTCAAAAGTGGCTCCTTTCTTCTCTCAGCGTTTGCTCCTCTTGGTGGGTGCTTCACCAACAGCCAACAAGCCTGACAAGCAGCCAATCTGCACTACTCTTGCACCATCTTCTCTATCCTATCAGTCTACACTACTATTGCACCATTGTCTCCACACCATCAGTCCTCATTACTACTGCACCATCTTCTCCATCCCATCCATCTGCATAACTACTGCACCATCTTCTCCAGCCCATCAGTCTGCACAACTACCGCACCATCTTCTCCATCCCCTTAATTTGCTCTACTACTGCACCATTTTCTCCATCCCATCTGTCTGCACTACTACTCCACCATCTACTCCAGCCGATCTGTCTGTACTACCACTGTACCATCTTTTGCATGCTATCAATCTGCACTACTATTGCACCGTCTTCTCCATCCCATCGATCTGCACTACTACTGCACCATGGTCTCCATCACATCTGTCTGCACTACTTGTTCAACCCATCAGTCTCTGCTACTACTGCACCTTCTTCTGCATCCCCTCAATCTGCATTACTACTAAATCACCTTCTCCATCCCATCAGTCTGCAATACTACTGCACCATCTTCTCCATCCCATCAATCTGCACTACTACTGCACCATCTTCTGCATCCCATCATTCTGCACCAGTACTGCACCGTGTGTTCCTTCCCATCAATCTGCACTACTACTGCACCATCTTCTCCATCCTATCAGTCTACACTACTATTGCACCATCTTCTCCATCCCATCAGTCTGCACAACTACTGCATCATCTTCTCCAGCCACTCAATCTGCTCTACTACTGCACCATCTTCTCCATTCCTTCAGTTTGCACTACTGCTGCACCATCATCTCCATTCCATCAATTTGCACTACTACTGCACCATCTTCTCCATCCTATCAATCTGCACTACTACTGCACCATCTTTTCCATCCCATCTGTCTGCACTACTACTGCACCATGTTCTCCATGCCATCATTCTGCACTACTACTGCACCATCTTATCCATCCCATCAGTCTGCACTACGACTGCACCATCTGTTGCATCATATCAATCTGCACTACTACTGCACCATCTTCTCCATCCTATCAATCTGCACTACTACTGCACCATCTTCTCCATCCCATCAATCTGCACTACTACTGCACCATCTTCTCCATCCCATCAATCTGCACTACTACTGCACCATTGTCTCCATCCCATCAGTCTGCACTACTACTGCACCATCTTTTCCATCCCATCAGTCTGCACTACTGCTACATCATCTTCTCCATCCCATCAATCTGCACTACAACTGCACCATCTTCTCCATCCCATCAATGTGCACTACTACTGCACCATCTTCTCCATTCCATCAGTCTGCACTACTACTGCACCATCTTCTCCATCCCATCAGTCTGTACTACTACAGCACCATCTTCTCCATCCCATCAAGCTGCACTGCTACTGCACCATCTTCTCCATCCTATCAGTCTGGACTACTACTGCACCATCTTCTCCATCCCATCATTCTGCACTACTACTGCACCATCTTCTCCAGCCCATCAGTCTGCACTACTACTGCACAATCTTTTCTCTCCCATCTTACTCATAATGCTTCCTCCCCTTCCTATCTAAACTCCACAGATGTTTCCACCAGCTAATGTCTTCTTTTACTCTAAAACCCATTCCTACTTACACCATGAAAAGACAACTCATGAAATGAAAACCTGACTCTAATGCAGCAGATGAACTACCCTCAGAATATCTAAATCTTGCTGCAGAAGCTATTGCCTACCCTATCAGCGTGCTTATAAACAGATCCATTCTTGAATTCTATGTCCCAAAAACGTGCACAATTTCTTTTATTCTACATCTTCACAAAGTTGGCAACCCTGCATATATCTCTAATTACTGCCCTTTTGCTATTCTTTCTCCCATTTCCAAAATCATTGAGAAATGTATAAAAGTTCAACTTCTTGATTATCTCACTCATAGTCAAATGCTTTCACCCACACAGCATGACTTTTAACCACTTCACAGTACTATGACTGCTTTGATTTCTTTTATAGATACAGTCAAAAAATCTAGAGACTCTATTAATTTTGTCTCCTCACTATTTCTAGACTTTCAAAAGCATTTGCCACAGTGTCTCATCCACTTCTTCTAAACCAACTCTTCCAAACAGGACTCTCCCCCTCTTTGCTCATCTGGTTCACAAGCTATCTATCAAACAGACAACAAGCAGTTAGATGGAACTCATCCTTCACTTCTTATCTCCAAAACCCTACCAATGTTCCCCAGAGATCAATACTAGGACCTTATTCACTAAACAACAAAATAAAAAATAAAAATAAAAAAAAACACAAGGAAAGTGAAGAACACCAACTGCAGAAGCATAAAATCCAAAATTGTTTAATATTCCAGTGTCTCAGCTAGCAAGCCTTTCACAGAGTTAACATTACAGTAGCACAACCTACACTTAAATAACAAATATCACATCATTAATCAATTAACTAAAATAATTAGACACAAACTAATAATCAACACAATGCAGAAAAGCCTTCCACTCAAGTTCTTTGTTTAAACCATAAAACACCAAAGTGCTAAACTTTAAAATACAGACTGCTTCTTTATATAACAGTTTGTTTTTAAGTGCAACATCATTCTTAATCAAAACTTGTTCTAAAATACATGCTTTTAAACTGGTACAAGGCCCTAAATGTACTGCATGAAAATGTGATGTAACACAGGGCTATCCAAATTTTGATTCTTAATGTCTCTAACATGCTCTTGTACTCTGATTTTAAACATTATTTTGGTTTCTCCTATATAGAAGAAACCACAAGAGCATGAGAGACAGTAAACCACTTACTGACTAAAATGACTTAACAAAAATCACCTGTTACTCAATCCAAACAAAATTAAGTGAATTCTATTCACCCCTAAGGAAAAAAAACATAAAAAAGACCAATTCACTATACTCTCTCAGAGAAAAACTGTAATTGAAGTAGTATCCCATACTAAATTATTAGGGTAGTAATAGATGAACACCTAAAATTCGACTTACATAGTTACCACAACATAAAAAAAAACTCACCAAAAACTTGGCATTCCGTATAGGTATAAACACTTTCTAAGCTCTTCCAGTAAAATAAACCCTTGCCATTACATATCTACTACCCTCCCTAACTTATGGAGCTCCATTGCTTACTAATTTATTATATACCATAAAGTCAAAACTCAAAATATGGTACAACAAAGTCACTTGGTTTGCCACCGATACATCATATTCCACCCACCACTTTACAGCACCACATTCTCTTAAATGCCTCAAACTACCTCATTATCTTTCATATATACAATTAACCACTGCTCACAAATTAGTAAATAAACCTTCTGAATGTCCTGCCCTAGCCTCACTATTTGGTAACTACCTCCTCAAAAGGTTCCTTAGATCTGAAACTCAACATCTTCTACAGGTACATAAACCCAACCTACCTGCAGGCCAACGTCTATGCTCTTACTCTGTAGCCAAAATTTAGAATTCTCTTCTCTTATCATTTAGATCCAACCTAAACCGTGTAGCTTTTAAAAACTTCCTTACATACTTACTTCTCCTCCATATGGCGCTGCAGTTGCACCATACCCCCAACTTCCAAGTCCTGACTTCCACTTGCATAGCTCCTTTCAAACTCTTGCACTTTATACTCAAGTTGCTTCTTTTCTCCTCTATAGGGAACATATGCCTATAACATTTCCTGCATAAGCCCTACCACCTTATTCTAAAGCTTTGTCACTTTTTCATTCTGTAATATTAGCTAGTAACAGTTGTACAAAATGGCATACTCCTTGTCATGTTCTTCCTCTATTTTCCTACAACTGACATTTTGGTGAAATTCACAAGTATTTAGTATATTATCTTTGTCTAATACTTATTTGAGTTAACCTGTTTGCTATTGTAGTTACGTGTATAATTTTAATTAATTGTGCATGCTTGTTATATCTACTTGTATTCCCTAGAGGTTTTCTTCCCGGGACTCCACTGAAAATGGGCTCTTTATGGCTGAGTAGACTATCCTGGTGAATAAATGCCAATAAATAAACAAACAAACAAATAAATAAATGTGCACCACTGACCACGGCATCTGTAACCTTTTTCAAAGAAATTTACAAGTTTCAGGAGACAGGACCTGCTATTCACAAAACCAAACTGATTGGCATCTGGATCAGTTAGTTTGCCTATATCCATAGAAATGAGTTCTTTGGTGATACACTTCATTGCATAAAAGGCTAGTGAGGTTGATAAACCTATAATTATCTGGGTCCATAGACGGGGTCACTATTTTGTAGGGGATTCACAGAGTTCACAGTGCTGTTCTCCAGGCATCATGCATAAATTTTGTGGCTAGGTTGAGACTGACCAGTTCGAATAGAGGCTCAGATAATACATACTTTATGCTGATTAAAACACAGCCTAAGATGCTATCTATTTCCATGGAAGTATAATTTTTAGCCTTTGAAAAGGATTCTAAGACTCATTTCAAACTGATTTCAAGGGAAACTAAATTTTCATGGATAGTGAGTGGAACAACAGGATTAGGTGGTTAAAGTCAACATTTTTTTCTGCTACTACATTGGGCAAATTCTTGGAATCAGAATGTGTGATATTATAATTGATGAAGTCAGTGTATTTTTGGATATTATTCCTCAATTTCCAGACAAAAATGAAGACATATTTTAATTTACTTTGTTATAAATAGCAACCTTAATGTTGTATGTTACTTACATCTTTTATTGCTAACCTTAAATTCCTTGCTGGTATATTTCAGAGTTGCCTTGAGGTATTCATGTGTGAGGGAGGTAAGACCTCTGTCCC